>NW_024540062.1:0-19189 GCF_016647785.1 Suillus fuscotomentosus
CACATTCAAAACATACAGAGGGTATATCCTGTAGATCCTTCTACTACTACACATACAATCTTGTTGTACAACCAAAAACTCGAGTTACGACCAATCCTCATGGCGAGCAATTCAGCAAGTCAAATCAATGATGTCGTTCTCTACCACGACTATTCTCGTTGATTGGCCCTTGAACCGTCGACTCGACTCGGCCATGGCGTGTTTTTCACGTGAGATAAACTATTCCCATTCTTGGCTTTCTCTCTGGCACAGCAGCAGGGTGTGCCTTGACAGAAAGTTTTGTGGGTGGTAATGGCACGTCGGAATCACTAGAGATCTCAATGACATTGTCAAACTTGTGGATAGACGCACGAGTGATGGTGAACTCGGGCGCGTGATCAAGCCTGCCGAGCGCGGGGATGTCCGCTGCGGCGTTTTCCTTGGAGATCTGGTTACAGCGGATTGGAGGGATTCAGGGTCGGACGATTTGGTATGCTTCTTAGAGCAGGTTTGTGAGGACTGCTGGGGCATATAAGAGCGAATAGAATTCGCGGGCTCTATGAAAAGATCGTCAGAAGTACTGATGAAACCTGACATCGGGAAAGGGCGAGGAGCATGCGCGGTGACACGGGGTTCCACAACTGCTTTCTTTGGACGGACTGTCGTCTTCTTCGGAGGGGATGAAAGTGGGAGAGCATCTGTATCGCTGCCGCCTTGTGCGATGGAAACATCTTTCTTTTTCCTCTCCGTCATGTTCGAGATATCAATGATGTCGTCAAGCTTGCGCATCGGCTGTATAAATGATGTTGAACCTGTGGGCCGGACTAAGCCTGATGAGCGCGGGGATGTTTGCTGCGATGATTTTCTTGGAGACTTAGTTATGTAGGATTGTGGAGAATCTGAGTCAGATGAATTCGTATGTTTCTGACGACCAGTTTGGGGCTGCCGAGATGTATCAACATGAACAGTACTCTCAGGCTCCAGGAAAGGATCGTCAGAAGCATTGGTGATTGGGAGAGAGGGAGGAGCAAGCCCGCTGTCCTGCCGTTTCACCACGGCTTTCTTCTGACGGGTAGGTTTCTTTTTCGTAAGGGCTAGAACAGGGAGGGAATCTCCATCGCTATCTCCCTGCGCAGTGGACGCAGCCTTCTTCTTCCCATCTGTCTTATTTGATCGCTTGGTCTTTTTCTCGAGCTTTCTGCGCTGAATTTCCTCAAAGGCTTCGACGAGCTCCGGCTCCACGGTTTGCACCATACATGCTGGCATCCACACACGAAGGTGGCTCTTGGGATCTGGTGGAGGTTTCTTTCCCTTTCCCTTGCCCCTTTGCTTTCCGTCATCCTCATCCTCATCTTCATCATCCCCTTCGGTATCATCGAAGGCAGCATCTACCTCGATTGGGGGCCTGATTCCCTGAACGCCGCCTCCAGCTAGTCGTACAAGCTGCGCAGGGGCGATCTCCAGCCGGTACTCAAGAATTCCATCTGTAGACGCGTGTCGTCGCGAGGAGTGAATCTTGACAATCAGCCTATCTTCCTCTGCTTCAGATTCAGTATCACTGTGCTCTTGGTCCTTCCGGTTGTCTTTGGTTGGAGAGTGGAGCTTCATCGACGAAAAGTACTTTGTAATCATCTTCGAGGGCGTTCCCGGCGCAAGTTTGCCTGTTGTCTTGCTCTTTTTAGGGCTCATCGGTAAACCTCTGCATTTTTTCTCGTCCTTTTCTATTGCACCACGCCGCAGGATACGTTGCACAGCGCTTGGCCACAAAACTGTGCGAAACCGCTTGATGATCACGTCCTTCACACCCCATTCGAAGTACAGTTCGCAAAGTGAAGAAATTTTACCAATGTCGGGCTCTTGTTCCCAAGTGATGTCTCGCGTGGGTTTACCCTCTGTCTCGCTCGTGATAGGATTGGTGTAGGATAATAGAATATCGACATTAGGAAAATCATCAGGAATCTTCTTTGCGAGTGCAGGTTTCTTCGATCCGATGAGGCCACTCTTGTTCGTACGCAGTTCCTCGCGCACTTCATCACGCCAAGTGTCAAGCCATTTCTCTAGCTCCTCGCGGGTGAGGGAGTTGGCAGCTTCTAGCAGTTGGTCTCCGAATCCACAACGTGCGAGGGCAGCGGCAATGAGCTTCCCGCAGCCTTGGACACCAGCCTGATGGTAGTCTCCGCCGGAGAGGAGGCCAATTAGAATACAGCCTCCTTGCGAGAGACAGATATCGTCGTGGGAGAGGATATCAGCGGCGCGATACGTCACGACGTGGTTTCCGTCATCACGTCCGTCGGCGTTTTTCACTGGGTGCGCCCGGTTTCCGGACAGTGTATTACTAGGACTATACAAAAGTCAGCTTTCGACGGTATGCTCAGGGTGATAGGATTTACTTGCGGATAACCATAGTGGCACCAAATAGAAAGTTGTCAACATCATCGGAGAGGACAGCATCGATGATTCCCATACGATTCAGGTACGCAAGCTCAGCTTCGGCCTCGCCAGGAGCCTGTACATCATAAATCTTCTTTTCGTCATCACTTTTCGCGTAGACGCACCGTTCTCCATTCAAAACCAAAAGCAACGATGATATTTTTCATTCCAGTAGTGAGCCAGTGCGCGTTGCCGCTTACTCTCTTCCCGCGTTTGACAGAAGGCCTTTTTGGACCATCGAATACGAAGAGTGGGAGGAGAGGCATGCTCATGAGTCTGGAACAGCGAAAGAAGAGTGTACGCAGTTCCGGATTCTCTCCTTCTTTACCGTACGCGGCATGAAAGAACCAAATTGAGGCATCAATGCCTATGCGAAAGCCTCGTCGACCACCGGCATTTGCTTCAAATCCTTGGGTAACAGATAGATGTGTTAATGACTGTGTTTGCCCAGCAGGTCGTAGCACCTATTAGACCGTGACTTAGAGCAAACTTTCGTATCAACTCATGCAACAAACCTCCCAGAGTCCCGCTACACCCATATCCTGCAATAGCCAAAACAGAGATCACAAGAAAAGGAAAGGTATCGATGATCGCAAGGCAGCCTCAGTTCAACAGTAAGTGAGTTGCAGTAAAGTTGAATGTCATGCATGCACGTGACCGCGCCGGTCCCCAGCTCGCTCTCTCCGGAGTCCGGACCATCAATCTATTGACACACTGACTTAAGTATACTACTAGATGTCCACTAGAGTTCGCGCATTTTTGGGAAAACATCTATAACTCTACAACACATCCACATAAAAATATAAATTTTTGACGGATGGATAGCCTGACATTGAAAGTACAAGGCCTGCTAGTTTTTTCTTCTAAAATCGACGTGTTGAGTCCAGCGGAGACTTACCGCGCAAAAAAGTGCGGGTTTCCCTAGAGTTCGCGCATTTCGTCACACCATGTCACACGTCTGCCGCGGTGCCGTTTCACATTCCGCACCGTTCGAAAGTCGACTGCAGCGTATTTCGGCACAGCGGAGTTTAGATGTGTGTAGTCTCATTGTAACGCTTTGGATAGATTGTCACGTCTGGGCTGTATTTCATTCACAGCAGATGATTCTGACAAGCATGTAGCCCCGGAGAAATTTATTTTAGCATTCTATAATCATGTATAATCATCATATCGCATCCCAGATTTTTCCGTGGTGATCTGACCTTCAGAGGGAGTCATCTATGCACAAAATGAGCCTCGAACACCTATAACTCGACCATGGCACGAGATCCACTTCATTTCTTGCCAAAAAAATTACATGGTCATGTGTACTATGTTGGGAGGAACCTATATACAACATACATAAGGATTCCGTGCAGAATTGCGTGTGCTAGAGCCAATGCGCGAACTCTAGGGACGCGCGAACTCGTGGGACTATCTAGTACTACTGGGACATGTTCTTGCTGCAAGAAATTAGACTTTCGAGATAGGTCCTGTCCCACAAGACATCATGGACAAGCAGGCAATCTTGCTAGTTTTCAAGTTTACCTCCAACTTTCAGCAGAGAACCTAAGTAACCCAGTAAGTTCTCAATCGCCAACTCGGATTCAGCGCTCAGGTGAACTTTGCGGTTACCCTCAAAATTCATCTCAACGATCGACCACGACCGTCACTACCGCCAGCTTGCAAAATCATGTCATCACCAGTTGAGCCTTCCATGATATAGCACTATGAAACAATAGTGACGATTTGAATGGTCTGCTGGGGTTTATGACAATTATTGACACCCAAGTATCGGATAGTTAGAAATGTGTCATGAACTGCGTGAGTCGAAAACGGAACACTAATATTAATGTAGCTGCCCCTCCATTTGCTATAAATGTTCAAGATACACACTTTGGGCTTAGGCCTTGGACTGTTCACGAATGTGATAAGCAGAATGATTGCTTTGACGTTTGAGGGTAACAACAGGGAGTCTGAAAACGTTAGTGAATGACCTTTATGAAAAAGAAAGCTTTTGGTATGCAGTGGCCCATGCAGGCGCGAATCGGGCACAATGTGCAGATCGCTGCCGGGTGTGTGATCAAAGAGTCAGTTGCAGGGGGCGAGGGTTGAGAGTCAGTAGGTGTAGGGTAGGGAATGGATAGTCAGAGATTGTAGTGGTGACAAATGGCTGTAGTACCTAGAACAAAGCGCAACAGTACTAGCTTGAGTAGCACATTTGAAGAATACTCAAATAATTAGACAGGCCTAAGTAGGGGGACCAGCAAAGGGGCCACCAGTACCTTGTACTTAGTTAATCGAGACATGCGGCTGCTGACGAGCCTCGCAGTTTGGCGAAGCTGAATTGTAGCCACGACAGACCACAATGCGGTTGCATGTTATGATCACACTGGATCTGAGCTTGTTCCGATAAACAAGGTAAGGCCCTCGTGGAATTTGATGGAGGAACTGACAATAGCCCGAAACGTTGGAGTTGAGTGAAAGAAGTGTTGAAGTTGATTTGTCAGCAAGCTCATTTTTGAGCGGAGCCCATAAACGACTGGAGACAGGGTTCGGAGATTGATTTACATCTTGCTCAGCATCCTCCAATCCAATTCTTTGCACTCGCCGTCACGCTCTCGAGCCTTTTCCTGTTGACATCCCAGTTTAAAAATGTGGAGGCCTGCTACTCGCGAGGTTACTGGAACAAATGAAGGTTGGTCCGGTTTTTGTGGTAGAACCTTAAATTATCTCACAAATGGTCTGTCAGTTCCCCTGGGCACCCGTCGTCGGTTTGGACCCGCACCCGCAGAAGAAACTTCGCGCCCGCAACTTGCCCAGCCATCTCCCTCTGCATATCCAAAACAGTCCAATCAAGACCAAGACTCGAGGAGAGGGAGGGAGGAGACCCCCACCAATTCTCAGGGTAAGCCCATCATTCTTGAACACCGACTTCCCAAGTCGTGCTTCCTTGCCAAGCATTTCTCTATAGCAGGTCCTGTGAGATTTGCTGGTGATCCTGGCAGCTCGTCTGTTGCGATTGCTGTTACAACCTTACTAATCACTAACTGACTGTGTTACTAACCCTGATACCATGTGCTTTTCACTTACCCACAGCTGACGCTAATGGTGCTCGCAAAAGGCGCAGCCGCTGGGGAGAAGCAAAGACAGACATCCCTGGTTTGCCCACTGCCATATCCGCTGCCGGTGTTTCTCAGGCACAACTCGACAATTATGCAATTCACCTTAGGCTGGAAGAGATTAATCGTAAGCTGCGGCTAAATGATTTCATCCCTCCTGAGCGTGAGCGGTAAGTTTGCGATAACCTGACTTCTACAAACCCATGTGCTCATTCTGGCATCAGTTCACCCTCACCACCACCCACATATGATGGTCATGGTCGCCGTACTAACACCCGCGAGGTCCGCTATCGTAAGAAGCTCGAAGACGAGCGGATTCGCCTTGTCGATCGCGCTATGAAGAATGATCCCAACTTCCGCCCTCCTGTCGAATACCACCAGCAAAAGCGTTCTCAACGTCCATCTGAAAAAGTTTACATTCCTGTCAAGGAATTCCCTGAAATCAATTTCTTTGGTCTTCTTGTCGGTCCTCGTGGTAACAGTTTGAAGAAGATGGAGAGGGAAAGCGGTGCCAAAATCAGTATCCGCGGCAAAGGAAGCGTAAAGGAAGGCAAAGCTCGACCTGACCAGTACGCTGACGATGCAGAAGAAGATCTCCACTGTCTCGTTCTCGCTGACTCTGAAGAGAAAGTTGCAGCATGTGTGAAGATGATCAACAGGGTCATTGAAACAGTAAGAAGTCCACTTTTCCACCATTGATCTTTTACTCAAAGTTTTCTAGGCTGCCTCCACTCCCGAGGGTCAGAATGACCACAAGCGTAATCAGCTCCGCGAGCTTGCTGCATTGAACGGTACCCTTCGTGACGACGAAAACCAGATTTGTCAGAATTGTGGCGGTCTCGGTCACCGAAAATACGACTGTCCAGAGCAGCGCAACTTCACAGCTAACATCATATGTCGTGTCTGTGGTAGTGCAGGCCACATGGCGCGTGACTGTACCGTTAACAAGGACCCCAACGCTATCGTTATGGGCAGCCCGCCTCCTATGAACAAGGGAGGGTTCGACTCTGAGTACGCTAGCCTGATGGCAGAGCTTGGCGAGAGTGGCAGAGGCACAGGCGGCGATACTGCCAAGAGCTCGTGGGGTGCCCCTAGCGCTGGTCATGACATTACTGCAGGCGGGTCCAACATTCCACCTTGGCGTCGACCAGAGTCCTGGCAATCCAACAATCCTCCACAAAATCAAGGATACCGCCCACCCCAAGCTTACGGTGGCTACAGCGCTCCTGGGTACAATGCGCAGTGGGGCCAGCAAAGCTACCCAGGTTACGGCTCACAGGATTATGCAGCGAACTACGCCCAGTACTACCAACAGCAATATGCTCAGCAACAGCCCTCTTAGTGACGTCTTTGCCTGCCGGTAAACTCACCTAATAGCGCCATAATTTCCGCCCACTTGACCAAGATTTGTTTCCGCATTCATCTCTCACAACAGCTCGTTCTTCCCTCATTTTCGGGTGAACCCTGGAGTTCAGGAATCGTACTCACTGCAGCTGACATCCAGCATTGTTTAGGACCGTTATTGATAGCAGGGTAGCTCTTATTGATTGAATTGATTGTAGCTCACGATTCCTTGATGAATTTCATCCTATGAATTTTCAAGCATCATGCCTGGACCGTGCCGTTCCCTGCGAGCTTGAGCTTGAACGTTTGAACCCTCATAAAATCGAGTCACGACCAGAATCATATCGCCAGAGTCTGGGTGATTGGTATAAAAATTGGTCACGTATTGATGAACTAATTATCCCCTCCCCATCGCAAAATCATATTGAGTGAACGTACTTGTACAGTATGCAAATCATAAGCAGTGGTAAACAATACAACAAGTAACAGACCCTGGCATGTACGGAGATCAAAGAACAGCTTGAACAATGAGTAAATTGTAGAGAAGAGATGATATTCAATGTAAAATATCCACCGACGTAGCATTGCAAATACAATCAAGGCTAGAATGTAGCTGTGAAGTTGCGATAGGCCTCCTGCCCCATTACTTCTTCAGTTTCATCCCCAGTCTGCAGGGGTGGCATTTTCTCCCTCTTGAACGTCATGATCTTTTGGAGTCGAGCACGCCAGTTGCTGATTACCTCGACTTCCTTGGTATCTCGCTCTGTGCGTTCAAACACAGACGCAAAACAATCCGCCAGTAAGCTGAGTTGCCTGACTAGCAAAGGGAGCTGTTCGGCCGATATGAGCTTAAAATCGCCGACAGGTGTAAAGTCACTCATGCCAGAGGCACGTTGGATAGTGACCTTGAAATACTCGTTTTCGTGGATGTTATTAGAAAAGGCAGCGATTGCGCCAAGGGAATGGGGTTCGATGACGATGTTCACGAATTGGAACTGAGTGGCAAGTGTGTCAAACCGATAGGGGATTCCAGAGTCATTCCACACGATTCGGACATAGTCATTTCCAATATGACGTTTTTTATCGACGCAGTACTTGTCGTGAGGTTTGGATGGCATCATCGTAGCGGTGTGGTAAAGGACTTGACCTATATCATCCCACCATGCATAGGCGTATTCGCCGTCTTCGTCCGGACTCAAACCACCCGCATAAACGTCGACTTGACCTCGGAGATTGATGAGTCTGCCAATGCCCTCGAGGAACCTTGTATAAGCAGGCGACCCATGGGTGTTCCGTAAAATATCAAGTTCGTGTGTCTGGCCAGGTGCAACGTACATGATTCCCACTTTATGGGTATCAATCACGGGAATCTGATCCAAAGACCGGAAGAGGGCCGGAAGTAACGCTGCATCGACCATCCGCTGGCTAGCGGGTTGGTTCCTATCAGGGTAAGGGGAAAGCTGGAGGGCGAAGAAGGCGGGATCGACGGCAACGTATTTTCGACGTTGAGAAGGAGCAGTATTACTCCACACATAGCCAGTGATTGGATCTGGTGCTGGCGGTGCAGCTCTACCATCATCCCGTACGACAACGGTTGTGATTGTGTCCTAGAATGGATGAGTCCATTAGTTTGTGAACAAGAGTTCCGACTTACACTACGAGGATTCGTTGCTAGCGATCGATCGACGCCTGCATCGGGGCGCTCAGGGCGCGGAACATCGCGCTCCATCATCATGCCCGCAGCCATAGAAACCATATCAGGATCAACATCACCGGGCCCAACTAAGGGTATATTTTCTAGCTTGCAGAGGAACCTAGTTAACCCAGAAGGGCGGCGAGATAGGACTTCAATCCAACCAAGGCGAGCCAAAGCGCGGATGGTGACGACAGAATTGCCCAAAATCCATGTCTTTTCACTGACAGCAGGGTCCGGGGATGCCAGATTATTTGGGTTCATCACAATCTCACTCAGCGTCGAACGAGCAGGTCGTGGATCGGCGCTGGCGTATGCATATCGCGCCAGCCAGTCGAAGCATACCTCGGTAGGTTCGTCAATGTCATCCTTTCCCTCGTTTGCTAGTAGCAACTGGCGAGTGATATATGAAATATGTCGATGACGATGTGGAAGCTTGACTGCCAAGAACCAAACATATACCACATAGAACGAAATCGACCGAACATACTGAGACATTCCCCATGATATTGCGGGAGTTGCACCAGGACGTCGATTGTGGTGCTGAAGGTATTGCAACGCAACACCAAACACCATTTTGAAGTCTTCTTCTCGCAGATTAGCATGTAGCGCGCGGATGGAGCCGACAATGGAGAGGAAGCTGAGGATGTGGACAGCCATGTCTGGGTTGGACATGATCTGCGACAGTTTCTCCAAGATTGATGGTAGGGACCTCTTGAGTGAAGGCAGAAGCTCGAAGGCACATAACGTCAAAGCCTGCAAGCAGCAGGTGATGGTCGTGGGCTGACTATCCAACCCTTTCAGAAGCACATCAACAATAGCGTGTCGCAACGGCAAATCGAAATGCCGCCGATAGCTGATGAGGACGGTGAGTGTGTGAAATGTTAGCCCATGAGCGTCACGAGGTTTGAGACCGAGAGGCCATCGATCAATACTGGATGCTAATCCGCCGCATGCCAGTCCAGAACAGAGAGATGTCAGCAACCTCGCGATCACCTCACGACACTTGGGGCCGCAAAACAGATGTTTGTTTGCGAGTTGGACAGGAAGATGACAGAGCACATAGGAGAGAATTTCCCAATTTCTTTCTTTCTCTAGGACGTCGAAGATGGCAGATAAATAAGAGTCGATGCGTAGGACACCAATAGACTCAGATACTGGATCATAGGAAAAAATACCCTCGCTTGGATTGTCCGGGTCTACCGAGGTGAATGGAAGAGATTCGGGAAATTGCCAGAGGGTTTCCTGCGTTTTTACCTGACTTGTACTGGGCGATGGCGTTAACAACGGTGCTCTCGACCGACTGCGGCTGCCTGCCGAGTGATTTGGCCTGAGTCCTCTCCCACGAGATGCTCGTCTCCCATCACGTTCTTGAGTACCTCGATGTTGCGGTTTGCGCACATGAGAGTCATCGTTGTTAAGGTCACCAGAACTAGCCCTCTCATCTTCTGACTGCTGCGCTTGTCCAAAAAGCGATGGCTCTGGTATCCGGCCAATCAGCGATGCCAAGGTCATGATATTGCCATCCGGGTCATAATGGGCGTCAACGAAGTAAAGGCGATGGTCCCTGTCGGCACGGATTCGCATGGTGAACTGGAGAACAGTGAGACGAGTGCGGGGGGATTTTGCCTGACCAATGAGCTGGACTAAAGTATCGAATACCTGGCCTGCTAAAATGACATTACGCTGGAGTAGTGCGTGAGGAGTGAATGCAAGTTGGCTGAATATGGAAACCAACGACACTACTGCTACAGCTGCTCGAGGCAATATTGGCTCTGATACAGGGGAAGCGACCAATGGCGGGCGGACACTCTCATGTTCTTGAGAGTGTTGGGACTGAGAGCGAGAACCCGCAAGGGATGATAGAATTGACATGACAGAGGGCATATTCGAATCTCTGTCTCTTGCATTTCCACCACGATGCTCTGACTGCTTTCGTGAGAGCATAGGAGTTACAACAGCGGAAGCACTACTGGAGGAAAATGCGGGTGATACTGGCGTATCAGAAGTGTTGGCACATCCATTGTCGTCGTCGTCCTCTTGGACTCCTCCTTCGACAGCGACAGCTGTCAAAAGGTCTATCAATTCCCGTATAGGCGCGAAGAGAGCCAGAATCTCGGGCTCCGAAGATGGAGACACTGATGCTGACGCAGTATGCGCCTCCACCGTACGAAGGACTACTTCATCGCCCAATATCCTCCATGCCACACTGCTGTCGAATGTCAGGTCTTCCTGCGGGTTGTCTGCCTGCACCCGACAAAAATCGAACACTAGGTCTGCCAGAGACTTCCTGTAGCTAGGCATATCCTTGAGAGAGTCGTAGACGGATCGTAATGCCTTCATGATTTCCAACCGCGTTAGCGCTCGGGTAGGAGCAAATAGAGTGGGATTTGAAAGAATATCCTCCCAGCTCTTCAACCAATCTGGCGATGCAGGTGACAGATCATGTTGTTCAAACATCATACTTGGGAGTTTGGCGGTGTCTGCATCGGTGAGATGGTCCGCAATAAAGAAGAGCGTGGTGGACAGCAGCGGAATCATGTAGGTTGAATGGTCTCGAGCCAACAAGGATGAAAGGGTGCGTAAGAATGGCGTAGGGGCCTCAGTAGGCTGGTCTAGCGGTAGGACCAGGGGCGCTCCATCCATGGTCCTGTGAAATTAGATTAGAGTGTACGCACTTGCCCGTAAAACGAGCAACACACCTGATCGGACGAACGAAATTGGTGAGCTGGCGAAGAGTTGCCCCTGCAACGCACGCCTCTTCATCGTCCATATCAACGCCATCCTCCCTCTCATCAAACTCCTGGAAAATATCTCTCATGGTGCATGCCGCTTCGTCCATTATCTTGTCTTTCTCCATGTCATAATCCTCCCTATTATCCACTGGCGTAAATTTGACCCAAGCTTCAACCGACTTGCAGAGCAATCTTCCGAGCCTTGTATGGTCCCACCCAGATATATCATCCTTCGACCATGCCCGCTCCATAAGATCTTTCTCGAGATCCTTGTTTCCGGGAACGCCTGCAGTGGGGTATGAGACGGATGTCAGTCTGCAAATGTATGCGCGAGCCATTTTTGTACATAGTCCTTGGCGAATGATGTTTCGCAGTGTTCTGTGCGCACCAAGAGCGATGATCGGAGCAATATGAAGGTCCTTCCCAATATCGGTAGGAGGAAGAAGGTGTCGTTTGAGTATTGCCATGCATGAACTACCGTATGGCCCGGAAAACAATACGTTCAAAGTTTTTTGTATCCTGTCCTCTAAGCTAGCTGGCGTATGAGTGCGACCTGTCATTATGGATACACGGGGTAGAGGGGAAGCGAAAAAGGCCAGCGCGCGTAAGAGGACAGGAAGAATGAGCGTCAAGAATTTTGGCGCAAGCGCTTTGAGCTGCGAACTGAGGTGGTCCAAATAGATAATGACCATCAACTCTGCTGGGTGTTTTCGAGAAGGTAAATGTGGGGATGAGATGGAACGGATTGATATAGATGATGGATGACGTCTGTGAGCCCCCATAGTCGTTTTTACGCCGGCAGGTTGATCGGTGTGAGCGGCGAGAGGCGGCGAGGGTACGGGATCAGCAGCAGGACTCAGGGGAGGTACTGTCAACGCTCGACCAAGAAGACTAGCATAAAACTGAAGGATGCTAGCAAGGTCACCTTCAGATACACGAGCTGCGGATTCCGGTTGCTCCAGTACAGAAGATAGGAAGGTAGCCAAAAGATCAATGTGTCGCTCTCGTTCTGCACGGTCAGTAGGATCGGACGCATCGCCCGACATGTAAGCATCAAAGGCGCCTTCCGTCCATGTCCTGAGCAAGCTAAGTAATGGGATTTCGATACCGATGACTTCGGTTCCCCCTCTTGTGAGAGCCCGTAGAGCTCGCAGTCGAGGCTCCCCTACATCGGCAGCCCAGACGGTATGCAAGAATAAAGAGAAATATTGAAGGATATCTGCCGTACCCAGGTGGCCGTCAAATCTCTCCCAGAACGTTGCCATGATTTCATACCCTGCTGCCTGCAGAGAGGAAGGCGAATCGTGACTGCAGAGTGCAGCCCATACTGGGTTCAGCGCGGATGGTTGAGGCAGCGGTGATTGCGATGCTATAAGAGTAGCCAAGGAACGTGCATGTGCGAGACTTGGAACTGCAGGAGGAGTCAACGCCTCAACGAGGGCATCGAAGGTCAATGGCTGTGTCTGGGGTGGGACGGTAGTGGATATGGTGTCGGCTTTGCGTCGCCAGGCAAATGGGGCAAAGGTTGTCGTGTTTGATCTTTGTCTGAACCGGGCGTTGGCATCTGCATCCTGTTGCTGAGGAGACATGTGCCGTATTGTACGATGATGCTTTATGGGCTTCGACTAAGCCAATCTGCAGAATGTGCGATGCTTTGACATACTAACGTACCTTCTACCCCAGATCCCAGTCAAGGCTGGCTATTTCTAGGCAGTAGATTTCGAAGCACTCGTCTCTATGAGAACCTGAAAGCGATGATTTTTATCGTTGGCCGCTGATGGAACTGCAAATCTGCAGTGTTGTGCACCGTGGAGACAAATTACCATTGGAAATGGGATTTGCCACCGTACGAACGGTTAATTATTATGTTACCGACCAAGTATCACGGATGAAAACACGATCGTCGACGTAGCTATGGAAAGTAATCAAGTACAATGTAATTAATACATAATCGCGAAGAGTTACTACAAGTTACATAACTAACTAACTCGCTAGAATAATCAGGTCCCAGCCCCCATCCAAGATTAATCGCCCAAGCGGATTGCCTTCTCCCTGTCCGTTGATCGGGAGACAAAAGAACACTGGAACGGCACGGGTCGGCTACAAAATCGGCAGTGGTGAGGATGCCGACGCTTCATGTCTCAAACACACAAGAACATACCAGACCACTCCAGAGGTGAACTCTTCTTTCACTTCAATTTCTTTCCCTGATTCGTCCTCTGCCTTCGTTATCCGGAACACTGCAAGGAGATGCACTGCCGCGCTCCACGTCGCAGCTTCGGCGATGAAACGCCCTGGGCACCTAACCAGCTTGTAAGAAAACCGATTCCTGGATGGGTTCGACATTTACCCTCTCCTTCCAAAACCCCATATAGGTTTGGCTGCTATCGTGTCTGGTAAAAGTGTCCCGTCACTTGCAAAGTGCCTTTCCGGTCTGAAAACATCAGGATCATCGTGTCCTTCCCTGGACATGTCCCTGAAGAGGTGACTAGGTTACAAGGCCCAAGACTCGTTAAAAATCGATGCAAACCATATATTAGGCATAATGAGAGAGCCTACAGTGAAACACGTCACATTAGTAGGGATGAAAACATAGAGAATCAGCCGACTAACCTTTTGGAATGAAATAGCCTTCAAAGACGTCGTCACTTGATGTTGCATGAGGAATACCTGTCGGAACAATGTTGAAAACGATATAGTTGACACATTAAGTCTCTCACCAAGTGGTGCAACGATATGCCAACGAATGGCTTCCCGAAAAACAGCCTCCACGTACTTTAAAGACGGTCGGTCATAAAAATCTGGCAGCCGATCAACGCCAACGACAGAATCAATTTCTTGTTGAGCGAGCCGCTGAGCCTCAGGATGCAAGACCATTGCTAGTATGAAAGAGGATAACGTGGAAGAGCTCTGTGTAATCCATCAGTCGATCTGTCCGCAGTCTACATCATAATGTAGCATAGTGGACCCACCGTATCAAACCCGGCTATGAATATGTTGGCTCGTCCCGTAACATGATAGAAAGCAAACACACTCACCAACAAAGACAGTTAAGGCAACGTGTTTCACTGCCTGTTCTGAATAGGCGTGCTTTTCCCCGTCCATTTCGCTCAACAGATCCGATACCATTGACTTTGGTGCATTTCCGGCAGCCTTCAGCCCCTTGAGTATTCGCGCCCACAAGACTACTATGCCATGTGCTCACCATATTCCTTTTTACAAATTCAAATGGTTCGTTCATAGACTCAAGTGCCAGCGTCCGCGTACGCTGCGCGATACGCTGGAATGATGCACCCGGAAACCAGGGAGGTAGTCGCGCAACTGCAACGAGGTAAGCTCAGAAGTTCTATCTCGAATAAATTTGCGTACGTATAGGGAATGCCGTGAGTATCGCACTTCTTTCTGGTTGAATGCCAACATTTATTAACTCCGCAAGTTTGGCGATAGATGTAATCGGAGGTCCATCCCAAGAGACTTTATCGTATCCGTAAGTTACCGACATGATGATCGAAGCTGTATACCTGTTCCCGTCATTGTAGGCGTCGTGGACGAGGAATGGCTAGCTTACAAGAAAAGGTGCTTCTCGAACGCCTCGGGAGAGCCAAGAAGGTTAGACAACAGCTGGCGAGCTTTGTCCAAATAGAGATCTCGATAAGAATCTGCTGCGTCGGGGCGCAATGCTTGGTGAAATAATCGTCGATGAAGCCGGAATGTATCCCCGTACGGAAGAAACGCGGTGATGAAGTCTATGCCAAAACTAACGATTTATCGCGATTAGAGCAAATAACAAGGGGGAAGTGCGACCTCACAGTTTAGGCACAGGACCTGCAGGACGGTCAGAGTATATCGCCGAGCGCTGATCAAGGAGTTGCCGTGCAACTTTCTCAGAGTTGATTATGATGACAGTCTGGCCGATCAGACGACATGATACAATGGGACCTACTGAAGATGTGAGAGGGAAAAGTAATCGAGACTGCGGTACTGACCGTATTTCGCCTTCCATTCACTATATGTACGCCATGGGCGCACCATATCAATGTCACCGACATTCCCAAGGAATGGCAGTGAACGTGGTCCTGGCGGAAGGGGCAGCCCAGCTGACTTCCTTGACCAGGACCGGAGATACAGTACTAGCAGCAAGACAATTACGGCGAGCACATAGGGGAACAACATCTCCACGCTGCGAACTGGATATGATGCTGGGGTGGGTTGTGCAGAAAGCTAACCGTCGCACTCAAGAAGAGGAGCTTATTTTGTACTCTCCTGATATGGCTGGCATGGGACGTGCGAGTCGTATCAAAGCTTTGAATTTAAAAAGCTCGTGCCGAATAATCGCGATATCGATACAGTCACGGTGACAATTGATTGACATTATTTTTCAACCTGCCATTTTTATTACTGCTTGAGTACGTGTCGAACGACTGGTGTAACGATGCTAACCTTGAAAAGATGGTTTGTAAACGTTCCTCCCAATACTAGCACACTACTAGTAGACTGAGTTAACTTCGTACTTACTTGGTTGGTTATAGCTCCTCAAGTACTACGTATACCGGCAGGTGTTGCACACGTGCTGTGGGTCCACTCAAAACCAGATATTATGTAGTACTAGCGGTCTAAGATGCGGTTCCAGATCGGCTTCCAATGGGTGTTGTATCATGATCATGACATATGTAGTTAACACTGTTGATTCCGGGCTCCTTCTCGACTGACGTTATTTAGTAAAGGTTGGACCCCGGAAACTGTGCCAGAAAAAGGTACGAAACTTACATCATTACATGTCCGAGGTCGCGGCAGCATTTTTTTCCAATGCTACTATCCCTTCCACTGCAATCGGCACCCCACAGAAGTCGGCAGTCACGCTTTTTCGCAGGGTTTGATGTGACGGAATGTGACTAATTGTAACAAAAGCATAACGTTTTCCTGCCAAAATGTGTGACCTGCCGACTTCTGTGGGGTGCCGATTGCAGTGGAAGGGATAGTAGTGCCGCCATTCTCAATTTGCATCCTCCTCCTTCCTGGGACCTGCGAGTTACGCCGTCGCAGCGCATTAAGACAGTACTGGGCCCGGTACGTCCGTGGCAAGATCTAGTGCCAGATCCCTGGATCACACTCGACATCTCTTCCCATCGTCAGTTACCGCTATTGGCACGGCCATCGCATTCTTCAGTAAGTTCTACTATGTCTTCTCCTAACTTGCAGTTCCACCTCGTTCATACTACTAAGTATCAACCTCTACATATATTCCTGTCATAATTGCATCTTCATCTCACACAGCAGACCGAACTTGGTTTGGTTCATGATCAAAACTTCACATTTGGTAAAGGATAAAACATTATCAAGAAGATAACACCCCTTGAAATTTCATATGAAGAGGGTGGCAGACACGATGGAGGCACGTGAAGAAGCCAAGAAGGTATGGGGAAACACTGCCCCAAGGAATGCGCAGCGGTAACCGCAATGGAGGTCCGTCCGTCGGTACTGATGTCCGTAGGCCATAGAAAGTGAAAGCGCGGAGGGGTCACAGAATTCGGAGCAGCTAGCTTGGCGGTGGACGTTTAAGGTGACGCGAACAGAACAGCACAGAATAAGTGCGCGCGAGGGTTATATCGAGATATTTACAAGAAAACCAGAATGACGAGGAAATATGCTTACCAAGCAGTGGCTGAGGTCCTTGTTACTGATGTAATATCTGATGCACCTTTGATACACCCTTCAATGATCAAGTGAAGCGGAACTATTTTGGTAGAACATAGTAGAACCCATTTCTGCCAGTCAGTGTGGAATTAATGAAAAAAAAATTATTTAATGGCACTCCAAAGCATATTGATTAGTGCACTAGCCTGAATATTGTAAATATTAATTAGCCAGTCCAAGTCCTTGCATTGTGGTTCGTGATCGATGATCTGCCAGCACTAGTACTAGCCCGCCGGCATCAGATTTGCAAAGTCGAATGCTCTCTCTCCCTTCTATAGATACCTCTGTCCCATTCTCCCAGTCCAATTCTTTCTCATTCCAATACTCTTTTAGTCGAGCCTAAGCGAACTCGTGATTAACGAGATATATTTTGAAGCTTAAGTTGAATTCACAGAACAAAGTTTCTGGGCTCGAGGACCCTTTCGGCAACTTCCTTCTCTGCTCCACTGCGATGCCGATCCTAATGAGTCGGCAATCAAACAGAGCTATAACATACCTCGACATATACTCTGATGGCAAGTGGAGACATCTATGCTACAGCACTATAATAATATTTTTTGGTGGTACGATTTTAGATGCATACAGAACTTGTTCATGTCGGTTCGTACATTCACATTTTATTGACGTTATAGTCCCTTTAATACAAGTTGTTTCTTTTAATGTCAACCATTCAATTATATACCGTGTTAATCTCGGTCAATCCTCGGCCTCAGCATGCACTACGGATCTATGAGTTTTGTCTTTGGTTACAGCCTGTTCTCATGCATGTTATTGTCACTGCAGAGAATTAACTTCAATTGATTGCCTCAAGTTTCTGCCGACACGGGAGGCACTTGGAGCATATTGTGAAATCAGTCTTGGCAACCTCGGTATCAGATGCCGGCAAGTCGTCAATTGAGTTGGCTCGTCATCCGATCACGGTGATATCTAGAGTTCTGCCGCCGCATCTCCCCGGGTTCTACTGTCTAGCGCCTGCGCTGTCACGCGTCATATGGCAGAGGTTTAAAAATTAATCGGTCATAGTCTGTCCATGAATCGGAATGACACAAGCTGCGTCGATTGAATGTTTCTGAACAGATCAAAGCATCAAGAATCGACGCACATGAATGCATAATCTCCCATTGGAGTATTATGGGCAAACGTGTGAAAGGACATCGTGTATGCGAACTCTGTTGGCACAATCGTGTAGTCGACGACTTTTGCCACTCGGCAAAATGATAACGGCCAGAGCTCCAAGTGGACCAGTGCTATTTGCATCAATATCAGATAACGTGTACAGGACACTGGGAATACACCAATATAGGTAAACAGATACAAGGCAAGGATACCGAGTAACTCGGCAGTGACGTAGTGTGCTTTATCGTCGGATGGATATAACTTACTATTATGTGCGGCTTGATAGGAGAAATCTAGAAAACTAAGCGATGATAGAATAGAATATGCAGGGTCCCTATCGCGTGATCGAAGTGGGTAAGGATACTCTCTTTGATTGGCTTCTTCCCTTTGACAGGGGCGATGATGTGTGCAGGGCTGGTTGAATTACCGAATGAATATTACGATCACGAGGAGCAACTTCTCCGCATTTCACGTGAGCCCTGCAGTTATAGCAGTCATGTATCAGATACGCTACAATCAGAGGTCAGGAACCTACCGCAGCCCACAATCGTCACATTGCAAAACAGGTTTCCAACCAATCCTCTTTGAACATATATCACACTTCTGCACGAGTAATCCGCTGGAGAAGATCAGTTCTAACGGGTTCCACCCTCCGTCGGCATGACGTGTTGGCGATACTGATCCGCTGGTACGCTTTATGCCAGGTTTCAGTAAAGTAAAGCGGTGAAGCATGGGGGGAGAATCGATGGAGGAGTGGCCTTTCGTCGCTGTGGTAGAACACTGGATGGATGACTGAGCAGTCTGATAACTCTGCGCAGACATGATGGAGTCGCTGCTCGTTGGAGTATTACTACCTGGGGTAGTGGGCTCCGCCGTTCCGTTTGGGTCAAGTGCAGGTCGAATAGTGATAATGGAAGACAAAGATGTCGCCACGTCATCTGTAGTTGTGGAACATGGGCCCGGTCGACGGCGGCGCTGGTATTCTGACAATGTACTAGAGTTACTGACGAGAAGAGGTTGAGTGCTATCACCCGAGTGTCCTGAGTGTCAACAATCGAAGCACGTTACTAGACGTCATCATAACTCTAAACGATAAT
>NW_024540063.1:0-19024 GCF_016647785.1 Suillus fuscotomentosus
TTTCGGAAACGTTCGCGCGCTCGCGTGGCTTTCGCGTATTCGCGTATTTCGCTTACCTCGCTTAAACCTGTTTTTGGAAATCTCGCGTGGTTTTCATGTATATTTCGAGCGGCGACTCAAACAACGTCACCCATTGGGAATGTTGCGCAACAACATTGGTAACTGTATGTGTACATGGCATTAAATAATTTAAATAATGTGTTTGAGCAGGGGGACAACAGGATTTGAGTGTTTTGCCTACTGCAATTATTAGTAGTGACTGTATATGTACATAAATGGAACAACATATGATACAATTACAGACAGGGAGATAACAAATGTGGTGACAGGAGATAAGATTCAAATAAAAAAAGGAGACAAAGACAATGTAGACTCAAAAACCAGAGAATGTGATGACAGGAAAATGGGGAAATGGGAGAACAGGAGACAGGAGATGGGAGACTGAGAGAACAGAGACGGGAGACGGGAGACGGGAGACGGGAGACGGGAGACGGGAGACGGGAGACGGGAGACGGGAGACGGGAGACGGGAGACGGGAGACGGGAGACGGGAGACGGGAGACGGGAGACGGGAGACGGGAGACGGGAGACGGGAGACGGGAGACGGGAGATGGGAGACAGGAGACGGGAGACAGGAGACAGGAGTAGGAAGCAGGGAGTAGGGATTAGCATGGGTATACCCCATGGTAACATTTTTTCCAATCACATATATTACCATTTGAAGGCACATGTACAACTTCAAAATTTTATACTGATCCATCACTCCTATGGTAATCAATTTGGAGGTATATTCCCAGGGGTACAGGGGTCTTCAGATCCAAACCCCTACCCCTACCCTCAAGGGTTTCCCATACCCCTGCTGATCCCTAGATGGGAAGCAGGGAAAAATGGGAAAACAAATACATTCAATGATACTGTTACATATTTTGTATTTTTATATTGGTCAAAATCCTGCTCAAAGAACATAGCACTGACTGATTGTATGTAGTACTATGTACTTTTAGGTGGTGTGATAGATTGTACTTTGAGTTTTTTTGAAAAGCTGCTCATAAATATATTTCAAAATCATTCAAAATGCACAATTTATTAGGATGCAGCCTGAGGCCAGGAAGCCAAAGGAGGGCGTAGCCCTCCTTGGCTTCCTGTGACGAAGGAACAACACTCATTTTTCTCCCCTGAAGGAGCGCGTAGCGCTCCTTCGATTTGTGCCGAAGGCACAACGGGCGTGAGCTCGTGGTACTATGATTCTAGCACCACGTTAATAAAAAATCATGCCGACATGTATTACTTGGTGTGACATGCTCCAAATAAGGCAGTCACACAATTGAGCGTTGCAGGCTGTTGCAACCCGCGTGTACTTTGTCTTCAAGTTGTTTCAACGTTCTTCTATCACCGTGGCTGCTTCCATTTCCAACAGCTTCATTCGAATGTGTTTATTTGGTTGAAGCTCCCGAGGCAGATTGGTTTTGCAGTAGTTGCCTCCTGTACATTTTTCCCGAGCGGGTACCTCTTGATTCAGCACAGGCTAAAAGCCAGCCGTCTTCCTACTATCTCCTTCAGAACTATCTGATCTTATCACACGAGTCACAAACAATGTGTTTCTTCTCTGCAACTGTCCTCGCCGTCGTTGCTGTGGCTTTAGCATCAGCAATCTCTGCCACGCCCGTCGATACTGGTGCAGAGGACCTTCGGCCCACGACTCGCAGGAAAGACATAACATGCAGCCCTTGGTAGGCATGCGCGAGTATTCTAGATTTTGCATTATGATCGTGGTGCCAGGTGCTCGCTTACAAGACAGACATGCTATCTGACCACTTCGTACAAGTGGACGCTGCCAGGCTGGCTCAGTCACTTCAACAGTGAGGTATCAGACGGAGTCTCGTGGCAAATTACATCTTGGACCTTGGTCGCTATGGTCCTCCCACCGACAGTAACATACGCCCAACCCTATCCAACCAGAACTTCTCAGAATTCTGCCGGCGAGCCTTGGCAACAATGAGTCGAGTTCCTGACCAAGTTGGAGCCGAGGGAGGCAATGATTGATGCAGCTTAGAGGATGCATTCGCAGGATTCTTTACTAGCATCCCGTGTTCTGATACTTATGTTCCCCAGATGCTGGTAGGCCTTATCGAGGGAGCGTGATCGATGATGATTCTGGAATCTACTAGGTACTGTCAGGGGTGTGGTTGTGAACCTTCAAATTTCAGGTTCGAAGCTCCTTGATCCGCCCAGCAGAGATGGAGTCCAACACCACGCTGTGATGCTTTGGAGACTTATCGATTGCTGATAGCGTGCAATTCCAAGGCGTGATTTGGATGTCTGTAGACACATACTTTCGAGATGAGTGCTAAGGATACAACTTGAATTTTATCAACTTGACTACTACTTGGATTCGTCCAACAACATTCTCTACAAGCTCAAGGACTGAGGAACAACCTCAACCCAGTAGCTATAAAGCATCATAGTGAGCAAACCGATGTCAATGGCATCAATAGAAAAACACACCCATCGGGATCCAAGATGAAGGCAATGTGCCTCATCTTACCATCGGTGAGACGCTTCTTGAAGGGAACCCCGAGGCTTTCAAAGCGTGCACATGCCTCCTCGATATTGTTCACGGTAATAGCGATGTGGCCAAAACCCCTACCAGGTTCGGAATTGCCATTGGCGTAGCCTTGGAAGTTTGGGTCGGACTCGGTGCCGTGGTTGTGAGTGAGCTCAAGGATGCCTGATACATATGTGCATGTGAGCTTATCAGAGATGACGCCTGATAGGAGGTAAGTTTACTTACCCTCGCGGTTGAAACGAGCTTTAGCCTTCTGCTCAGCTGGGAGCGAGGCGATCCCGTCGTAATTATAGGCAAGGAAGTAAAGGGTGAAGTCACCCATGTTTTGCTCTGTTGCATATATTCCGTGGTATACTCATCGACACGAGGATTCGAAGTCCATCTCACCAGAAACAAGGTCCATGCCAAGAGTCTCGACAAGTAGTACTTAGTCAATCCGGCTGCACTACTATAGCAGGATAGCTTACATCCATGTAGAAGGGTAAGGACAACTTCGGGTCCTTGATACGAATCATGGTGTGGTTAAACTACGATATCTCGAGTTAGATTTCATCTTACTAATGAAAAGGTACATTGCCTCACCTTGAAGCTCTCTGTCGCAGCGGTGCGAGGCATAGTGGCTAGAGTCGTGGAGTGGAAAGTGCGTTGAAAAGTGGGAGCCCGTCTGGCTTGGTTGAAGGCGTTCAGAAGAAAGCGGTTCAGACTCATCAGAATTAAATACGAGAAAGGGGATCGTCTGACTAAGTCACAAGGCCGGAAGTTGGCCTATTTTATATGTATTTCGTTCCGCAAGGCGAACGCGGTCCCTGACTCGGAACTGGGATTCCGTCACTAAACTTGTCGATTGTTAATTTAGTCGCATCATGGATTCCACTAGGGCATTTGCTTAGGGGTATATCAGAGCACTAACGTTACTGCGAGGTAAATCTTGGGCTTGATGGCTTCATTTGACATACATAGTAACAAACGAGTAGCCTCTGGATCCGTTTGAAGCTAAGGCACCTGCAATAAGGGAAGCTTGGAAGAACGGAGTAAAGATCGACGTAATGGATATTGTCCATGATCAGGAGTAATAAAATTTCAATACAGTATAAAGGAGCGATGCAACATGTCCGATTTTGATAAATAAAGAATCCGTCCGACCTGCAGACTTTTTAGCCGGATCGCGGAGATGGGGGCCGGTTGGACACCAGCTCATGGTCACCGCGAACATTAATGAAAGAGTACTGAAAGCACGTCAGTACCGATACACTGATATCGACATTAACAATACATACCTCTACAAGGTCTGGCCGAACGCCTCTGACAAGGTTTACATAGACAAGATTTGGCTCAGAGAAGAATGGCCTCAAGCCAGCAGCTTCCAACTTTTCCCACCACCCGAGGAACTTCGGGAAGTCGTTCCAAGCACTGCCTGGGTACACGTGCACTTCAAGTTGAAGTTGGCCGAATGGGAGCGGTTCACCATGGAAAGAGTCGATGAACGTTGACAATGAATCAAATTCATTGCCCTCGATGTCAACTTTGAGGATATCAATGAAATCGTGTCCATTCCGGTCCATGAGAGTACGAAGAGTAAACATTTTTGGATTGTCGGCTGCGCTGTGTTTGTCTTCAGGCCCGAGTGCGTACGAGAAAAAGTGAGAGCGTGATTTCAAATCCATATCTTGTTCAATCTCGGGACCAAACTGCAGGACGGGTACGTCAATTCAAGGAGACTAACGCTGAAAGAACAAACTCACGGAACGGACGCTGAAATCATAGCCATAAATCTGACAACCAGGCGCCGCTTTCATAAGATCCGCTTCGAAAGACGACTCGCCATTAACCCCTAATCAGTAATCAGTAATCATTATGATCCAATGAACGAAAAATCATCGCACCGAAAGAATAGATATTGCATTCGCGTTTGGGAGCTATGCGTTCTAGTCCACAGACCCATTTACCTCCGTCGCCCATAATCCCAATACGCTCGACGCGGTGAGGGCATCTGAATGACGGCAGAAAGAAGTCCCCTGCGAACACACCCATGTGAGCCCTAGCTCCACCGCCACGTGATTCTATGAGCGGAATTACTCACAGAGCGTGTAAAACTCGCCATGCGAGGGGAACCTGCCAAAGAGCGAATATCAATTGAATGTCGTCAGAGTCCCATGAGATATTTGCGAACTCACGGGTCAACCTTATCCGGTGTTGGTCCCCATTTTTTAATGAGCTGCTGTCGTCGCTGCACGATTTCTTCATAATGCGTCTCTTCCAGCGCAAAGACCTCTGCAAGCGCGGCGTCCCTAGATTTGCTGAAGGCCATCGAGCGGACTGAGCTAAAAGGCGCCGAGTCGCTCGCAAACATCACCAACGAAATGAAAATTAATATGAGAAGGGCGACTGTAAATCGGGGGTGGCGTGCATAGAGTGCCATGGTGTTGAAACCGAGAAACTTGAAGGAGTGTCGTGGAAGGGTACTATATAGATTCAAATTGTACAGCCACAGGCAGGTAATAACCCGGATTTCTGGCGTTGCTGCCAAGACTCAATGTGACCCCATCGCCTATTGGTGTGGAGCTCACACTGTCACTAGGTCGTGTGAGCCTTGCGGCTGGCCAGCCTTCCAGTCACAACTTGGAGTACGTTCATCCGGTAAGCTAGAAACATTGAACTACAGTGACACTAGACTACCTCTTAATGACAAATTTCAACATGCCAGCATAAATGGTTACCCAGAATATGGACTCTGTGTACCAAGTGAAGTTTCCTCATCAAGAGACTGGCGCCAGATTGCAATCACTCCAGGTCATCTTCAGAACATACTTAGATTAGATATACCATATCTTAGGTTGCCGCAGTTCGGTTCTGCAGATCGAACCGAACTACGGCTTGTTGTCCGGTTCGAGATTCGGAATCGACAGAATCCATAATCGATCCTAAGACAAATGGTTAATGTATGTTACGAGCTACAAGCCTCCCGATTAAACATGCAGTTGTATATGAAGTACCAATACGCTGGCACCTGGTAAATTTGTCTCTCTCTCACATGATGGACCAGTGTGCGGCTAATGTTGACAATTCACTCCAAGATGCCTGCAATAGAATATAGTTATTCACCTACACAAAAAATTGCCTGACCCCTGATCACTTCTCCGTCTTCGACGTTATGTTGCGTTGCCTCCTTCAATAGGACAATCACATGCTCACTGTAAATTTGGTAGGTTTAATGCTATTCGCCATCCAATGAGTTGTATCGCACTCTACTTTTAGCCTATTCGAGGGTCTTCCTTACGGTGTGAATGCGCCTTTCTGATACTAGGCTCACAGACACGAAACGCCTTGCTCGCCTTCACGTTATCCCGAAGAACTTGAGTAACATCCAACCTGTTAAGGACACTTACGAGAAGGAGCGGAGGCGTCAAAAGACGAAGTGGGCTTGCACAGAACAGGCGCTTGATGGATGATGCAACGCGGGAAATGCAGAAGCATAATTCAAAAAATAGTAATTTCGAGGTTGCAACCTGGACACAACTCTGCATAGAACCGGTCCATCACTGAACCTACAGTCTAGGTCCGGGTCCATGACTGCATGCTTAGCTAGGTTCGAGTTCAAGATGTGCCCAAACCGGACCTGAACCGGACTACGGCAACCTTGAGACTGTTCGCTTCCAGTGGAAAAGTGGCCAACTGGAGCCAGACAAAAACCAACGCGTTTCCGGGAAGTTGATCTTCATCCGGATATATTGCTAACCTCCTAAGAGAAAATATTTTTCGCTGAACCTGTGCATGGTTGGCGAGGGTAACGGAGGTGATAGTACTCACCTCATCTTGTAAGGGTTTCTCTCGCAAAGTGACAGGAATGATGGGTCCTGACCAGTCGGTTGTGACTCCTGACGTGGACACTAAAATTGTGTCCCTGATTACTCGGTTTACATGCGCTACGACGCTTCAGAATGATTGATGCGTGTCGGTTGCAAAAATCCAACTCCGGACCTTGAAGGTACAGTGTTCGTCAAGGTCCTCGTAGGCTCGAGGAGTACCCTTTTATGTCCGAGTTGACCACCATAAGACTAGACTTGACGTTGAAAACGATGAAACATAGTTCGTGGAAAAGCAGCGACAGGATTCAACAAGTGACCAATAACACGGCGTGGGAATAATGCGGTAATTACCGAGCGGACTGTCCAAACATACTACCTCCAAACACTGTCGAGGGAGCATAGCGAGCTCAAAGGAATCGAGACCCCTCAGCCAAACGTCGTAGCAAGTCGGCGTCCAGCACAAAACTACGCTTACGGTATGTTTGAACATCTCATCGTTCCAATTTGCACAGTTTTCATTGGCGGATCGGGTGGATTGACTATGTAGAAGGTGGATGGATGTATTGGTGGAATATATGGGCTATATAGGAAATCATCTCAAACGACGAACATTGCACTGATCTCTACTACCACTTCCAGGCCCATCATGTCGTCAAAACTTCCCTCCGTCCTCAGCGCAACTGACGAGGAAATTCAACTCCTCCTAGCAGCGCAATGTCACATCGGCACAAAAAACTGCGATAAGCAGATGGAGCCTTATGTTTGGAAGCGCCGCGTTGACGGTTAGTCCGCCCTCAAAGTCATGTTCACGCCTCTCATGCACAAATTCCATTTACGCTGTCTTGAATTCTTGTGCGCACAGGCATTCACATTCTCAACATTGGCAAGACTTGGGAGAAGCTTGTCTTCGCCGCACGAGTGATCGCCGCTGTCGAGAACCCCAACGACGTCTGTGTCATCTCTGCTCGCCCCTACGGACACCGTGCAGTGCTCAAATTTGCTGCCAACACTGGTGCACAAGCCATTGCCGGCCGTTTCACCCCCGGTTCCTTCACGAACTACATCACCCGCTCTTTCAAAGAGCCCCGTCTCATTATTGTCACCGATCCTCGCGTTGACCACCAGGCGATTCGTGAGGCATCGTATGTTAACATCCCCGTCATTGCTCTTTGCGACACGGATGCACCTCTCAAGTTCGTTGACGTTGCTATCCCCACGAACAACAAGACTCGCCATTCGATTGGTTTGATTTGGTGGTTGCTCGCACGGGAGGTGTTGAGGCTCCGTGGGACGATCCCTCGTACTCCTGATGGGTGGAACGTGATGGTTGACATGTTCTTCTACCGCGACCCTGAAGAAGTGGAGAGGCAACAACAGGAGGAAGCACAGGCTAAACTTGCCGCTGCCGAGCCAGAGGCCCAGGGCGGTCTGTCGGAGTGGGATGCCCCATCCGCTCCTCAGCCAGGCTCGATCAACCCTGCTCTTGTCGCCCAAGACGGTGGTGAGTACAGGTGCCGTGCCGGGATGATACCTACGTTTACCAATGTGTTCCAGGTGCTCTCGACTGGGCAGCAGATGCTGCACCTACTACCGATTGGTCAGCGGAGCCTGCTTCAGGTGGATGGGGAGCAGAACCCACCACTACTAGCGGGTGGGATTAGGTGTCGTACGCGATATAATTCTCGATGTGCATGTTTTGCTTCCTCTCCATTTACATTGTCTGCGACTTTTGACATGCAAAATATGACATCATGGTCTCTCTCCCTTATGTGCTCGGGTGGTGTATATGTTCACCATATTCTCAGCGTGAATTTCACCTCGATGCTCATAGTTTTATGGCGTCGATGAGCTTCCAGGCGTTCACACTCGCATGTGCGCTGTGGTATGCGCTTCGCAAAAGCAAAGCATTACATTCAAGTCTGAACAAGTTGTACCTGCGATGTGACATCAACCATCTTTTGATGTTGTTTTCGTTCGAACTTCAGAGAATCACCATTAGCAGTTACATCCCCATGACAAACTGCAGGAGAAGAGCGAGACTTCCTATAGGACGAGCTTTGTTGAATTTTCCAATGTTCTTATATCTCAGAAATTTGATTGAAGTTGACCAGATGCATTCATGTGTACAGAAAATTGGCATGGTACAAATAGAAATCCATCAGACAGACGCTCGACTCGCTGGCTCCATTTCGCTAAACTGCAAGCAGTCGCACGAAGGACAGAACCAAACTTCCTCGAAACCCCACGTAAACGCGAGGCTATGTTCTCTGTCGAACGAGAGAGCGCGGTTGTCATCGAGTGGACTTGAAGAATGTGGCATGTGTAAACATGCGAGACTCGAGTTAGTTTCTATAAAATAGATCCTAGCTGAGTATGTTCTAAGGAATTCATCATTTGCGTGCAAGGTTTATATATCTTTTTGGCCTGGCCCGTGCGCGACTCTCTCACGGCTGCTGGTTGACTTGACGTGATACTTCGCATTGCTCATGTGTACAACTCCTTCACTTGATTATTCGAATATTCATTGATCAGGCGATATTAGTCGTGATTTTTCTTACAATACTCTGACGTGAGGGTAGCTGGCTGCCTGATTCTAGTCAACTTAGTATGGGGCATACAACTTGAAGTCGTTTTCGTGGTGCGATTGTATCATTTACTTCATCTACACGCTACAAACACGATGATTTATATAGTGGTGAAAATAGCCTCAATGACACCTTGAGACTGTTCTTTCCCCCAACTGCACGCAGCGAGGACACCATCCGAACGTGCCTGTGACGCTGAATAACAACAAGCGCGGATGCTGAATGGGCTCGGAGGGCTGGGATCGAAATGTTCTATTTGCGGCACACTTATGCGCACCTCTATCCTGTTTCGCGACCAGTCCAGGATCCTGCAACGCGCTATCTCTTAGGACGGACTGGTCCCTCTGCTCCTCTTCGATTACTAGTGAGGCTTTTGCTCCGAACAGCCTCCGATTCAATGAGTATTACCTACTGTCTATTTGTCCGTATGACCAGCTTCAGTCCGATCTTCCCGACTGTTCTACGACGTTACCGTTACTTTCGGCAGTCATCCTCGTGGCACTATTCAGTAAAATGCCGACGTCACTATGATGCGCACGACCGTCGTGTCGGGGACTTATCTCCACTGTACACGGTAAACAGTGAATTTTTTTGCCACGTCCTGCACAGTGCACATTGCAGCCTGCCATGTGAATTTAAATTAGTCTCCATAAGCAGAAGTCGTACGTTCCTTCATTCTTGTGTTTTGAATTCAGCATTTCTTCAGTGCCCCCTCCTTCAAAAGTACACGGTCGCACATCCCGTTGCCTTTGATGTACTGAACGCAAGCATCATCAGCTGCTCCTGGCACTAGGGGATCCTTGATGTTTTGTTTTGTTTTACCAACGATCTTGTCAAACATGTACAAATATCCGTCGCTTTCATTCCGAGTCGGTGGGTGAACCGAGTGCATACTAACAGATGCTGACGCTGTTCCTCAGGCAAATGCTATGAGATGGAATTTGGACCGATCCGCTGGTAATTCTGCGTAGAGTATTGTCATATGTCTTACGCCATGAAGTTGCTATCTTCTGGAACCTCATAGATTGCCGCATATTGTGGTCGAACGGCCGTCCTTTCTCGACAATACTGGGAAACCAAATTGCAATAGCCGAGGACCGTTTCCCTGGTACAGAGTCACACATGCCGCAAGATCGCAATTGATGCCAGTCTTCATACTTGCAACCGCATATATGGACCGTTTGGCTCGCAACGCAACAACCTCTGAACCTGGTTTCACTCATATGGCGGAAACGCTATAAGATGTCGCCACGATTACAATTCCACCTCAGTCTCTCAAGTTTCTCGCCATGCTATCCACCCTCATTTTACCACTTTTTGCCTTGTCTGCTATAAGCGCCAGCCCATTCACCGCTCACTCCCATGCCGCCCGTTCCATTGCTGCCCATTCCAATGCCGCTCGTTCTGCCAAACCTGTCGCAGCAGCTTGGTATGCCGGATGGCACGCCACTGCGGGATTTCCGCTTTCTTCAATCGTCTGGGAAAAGTACAACACACTGTACTACTCATTTGCGTAAGTTACCTATCTCGCAATAAACTTTGATGAGGTGATTAACGCAATCATGTTTGTTTCTCTTAGTGAGACCACTCAGACTGTCACCAGTCTGAGCCTGGCAGGCTCTGATGGTGAGCTGCTCCCTCAGTTCGTCTCCGAAGCTCATGCACATGTGAGAAAATAAGAATTTACGCTCCTACAATTAATGCCTAACCCATGCGTAGGGTGTTGAGGCCCATATTGCTATCGGAGGCTGGACTGGAAGTATTTGGTTCTCTTCCAACCTTGCCACCACCGAAAACCGGACGGCATTTGTCAAGACTGTGACAGAATTTGTTTCAAAGTACAACCTCGATGGCGTCCAGTTCGAGTAGGTCAATTCTTGTGACACAGACACCACGTGCTGAACCTTTCTTCCAACAGCTGGGAGTACCCAAACCATCAGGGAATTGGCTGCAACATCATTAGCGCTAACGACACGATGAATTTCCTCTCATTCCTCCAAGAGCTTCGCCAAAATCCAGTAGCAAAAAAACTCACCCTCTCCGCTGCCGTGTCTTCCGCACCCTTCGATGATGCTACCGGAAATCCTTCTGCTGACGTCAGTGGGTTTGCGAAGGTACTCGATTACATCGCTGTGATGAACTACGATGTCTGGGGCTCTTGGCTCCCGAATGTGGGCCCAAACTCCCCGTTGAACGACACATGCGCTGTGTCTGCGAAACAACAGGGCTCTGCTGTTTTTGCAGTCAAGGCTTGGACGGACGCAGGGATGCCAGCCAGTCAGATCGTGCTTGGCGTTCCTACCTATGGTCACTCGTTCAGCGTCGCACCCTCTGACGCCTTCACACCTGCCAGTGGTAAATCGGGGAAGGAACTGGCTGCATATCCCTCCTTTAACGCCTCGAAACAGCCCTTGGGTGATGCATGGGATAACACCGGTTCTGTTGATGCCTGCGGTGTTTACGAGGCTTCAGGTGGTATTTTCAACTTCTGGGGTCTCATTGACAACGGTTTCCTCACCAAAGAAGGCAAGCCCGCTGATGGCATCTACTATAGATATGACACCTGCAGTCAGACAGTGAATATGTTTTTCCACCCTGAAGGAGGAGTGCTCATTTCATTGCTTTGACAGCCGTATGTGTACAATGAGTCTTCACAAGTTATGATCTCCTTTGACAATGCCGAGTCGTTTGCTGCCAAGGGCAAGTATATCAAGAACGCTGGGCTGCACGGTTTCGCGATGTGGGAAGCTGGTGGTGATTACGACAACATACTCCTCGACTCTATCATCAGTACTGCTAGATGATAGATACGTCATCGCTGTTTAAGGACCGGGACAACCCTACTGAATCACGCTCGTTAGTATATCACTACTTACCTTGGATTCTTTATTGTTATTAGGCTCGTTGCCAGAAAAAAAGGATCAAGTATTCTCTTTGTTCGCGGCACTGATGTTACATCATTGGCTACAACGCCTTTATCCTCTCGTTTTTCCACTTACGACTGCCTTACAGTGTTTATATAATAGTTGACTTGTTTATATAAATTGATTTTCGAGTGACACTCCTATACGCTCATCCACTTTACTCACTGTCCGATTGACTCTTAGTGTTGGTCGTCGACAGTGACGTCCTTACGGTAGAGTAGTCAGGTGCTCAGCGTACTAAATGCTCTTGCTGTGCGTGGAGGGCTTAACGGGCGGACACGTCTTTTGACATCTCCATGCACATCAATGGAACGGAGCAGGGAGTCGGCCTAGGGCTGGAGATAGCAAAGATCGATCCACATTGTGATTCCAACCGTCTGACTTGGAGACATCTCGAGCTGCGGATCCAAGTGAACACAGGGTGCCGGGCTGGTCAAGTGACAGGCCCATCTGTGAGGACCTGTGTGTTTAGTGTTAATTATGAGTCATGATAGTGATAGTTGGGATGATAACGAAATCACGCTGCGAAAATAAACCGTATCGTCGGGCCGTAAACGCGACGCGTTTTCTAGCTCCGCCGAAAAACGCGTTGACCATATACGAAACGCGTCTCCACGTGACTCATATACTCTTGACTGTTTACTGCCATGTCCTCCACATATATGTGGTCGGTCTCTCCTCCTCCAAACCTTCCAGCAAAGCTCCGGAGGAAAAGTTCCTCAACCTCTTTAAACGCGTCATCGTTATTCGAGCCGGATGACAATGATCTAGACTCTCCGTCACCCGTGACATCTCCGTTACCCTCGTCCTCACCGCTTTCGACGCCGATATACTCTTCTCCTCCAAATAATATCGCCACTCGTTATTCACACTCGCATTCACAATTTCAAAGTTCATGTGAAGAATCTCACTCAGAGTTTGATGATATCCTGGGTTCACCAACGCCCTTCTATCATCGAGGTCGCACTTCCAAGTATATGACCCACCAGCATGTGTCCGACAAGTACGGAAGTTATCTTGACAGTGAAGATGAGATGGCGGATTCTGAGCCTTGTCATAGCGATGACTTACTCGCTTGGCTTGGCCCGCGTTCTCCGGCACATGATGCCCAGGAAGACCTTGGGTACGACCCCGAAAGCATGGATATTCATTTACGCCGGACATACTTTGCTACGTCTTCCGAACGTGGTCGCTGGCAGAACAGTCCAGTCATACCTCGAATGTACAACACCAAGCCGTTTATGTCCAGTCCAATACGCCCCCACAGGGGGCATTCAACCCCTGTGAAAAGCATTACGCGGGACGCGAAGTCCCCTTTGTTGGAATTCCGTAACTTTGTCCGCAGGCAATCGACGAGCGGAGTAAAGGACGATCCTTCTAGCTCCCCGTTCCTTGCAGCCAGCGACAGCAATGATATCGAGGACTATCGTAGTCTTTCGCCCCTTCCTCCGTCATCTCCACCTACTTCCCCGATGTCACTAGCACTGTCGCACCCAGATGATTGTGCCTTAATCGATGATGATATGGTCCTCAACGATAATTGCAATTCAGATCACGTGAGTTCGTTATTTCGGTATCTCATCCATTTCCTTGCGATTGAACATGTATGCGCATGTTGTGTAGTCTGATGCCAAGCAACAAAACATCCATTATCTGAACGTCACGTCACATGACATTTCTACTTCCGAGTCCGAGGCATCACTACTATTAGCCTCGGAACATGCGTTAAACGCAGTCTCAACCGCATGCCCCTCTTCCTGTACGAACGAGGCAACTCACGAGCCTCTCAAACTTTCGCTTCCTGTGCCTGCCCCCATTAACACTATTACCACGACTTCCACCATTGAGATTGAGCCTTCGCGATCGTATCCGCATTCACCTACAAATTCGTCACTAGGGCTCAGCGCATACACTAATATTCCATCCGCCATCACTCCGCCGCCTCACCTGAGTGAAGAAGAAATGGGGCTTACGGCCACAAATACGACAATCCCACGTTCTCCCTCGAAGACGGTGAAGAAGCCACGGCCAAGTTTTAGTGACGGGGAGTTTGTGCAGGGGAGCAGCGTGTCACAGCTGCAGCCCCAGACTGCTTGCAGGAGCAGCAGCATGTTACGTCCCAAATCTCCAGACAAAGACGTCGGTTTAATGAAGGAGCCGTCAAGGCCCCAGCCTGAGCCCAAGTTGAAACAAGGACTGAAGCGGGAGGACTCCGTCTCATCTATCACACCTGCACAGAAGAAACCTCGACTCTCAGAGGGTGTGGACCGTGATACGCACCAGGCGCCTCGGCGTAAACAACGCCAACGTAAAACTTCTTCGAGTGCGAAGGAGAAAGTTACAGTCTGCAAATCAAGGTCACGATCTCGCTCGTGTCTCAAATCAATGTCCCCTGAAGAGGATTTGCGCACACAAGTTGCTCGCATCTGTGACGAGCCTCAATCACGCAATGGTTCTGAGCCTTCCGCGACGAAGGCCGAAAGTTCCTCCACTACGCCAGCACCCCTTGATCCAGAGCAAGTTGAGCTTATAGGCATGCTTGTAGAGGCTCTCGCCACATCGCGTGCCTCGTCTATGGACCCACTTGCTCTTCACACTGCCATTACCCAAACCCACCCCCATCTCAAGACGAAACACAGTAAAAAAGAATGGCTTAACCTCATTCCAGTCATGCTTGAAGCGGGGCGCGAGCGATGTGGGATGTTCGAAAAAGTTCAGAGTAGTGGGACGGACAGGGAAAAGCAGGCAAGGTGGTTTTATGTCTCTGAAAGGGACGAAGACCGTGAGCGTGCGGAGCTACTGGAGGAGCTTATGCCAAAGCAGAAAAGGAACGAGACGAAGAAATTCAAGAAGTATTATTATGCACCACTGCAGAAGGTTTCAAGGTGGGACTCGGAGGATGCGATTTGACATGCTCTGCTTGGAGGGTGCCGGTGATGTTTCAAATCTTTGCGCGACACTTTCGGTCTTTAGTTTAGCGTTAACGTTTGATCAGGACCCTCGTGGTTACTGATCTATTTACCTTTTGTTGATGCTCAGACCTCCCCTCCCCTTCGGTTTTGTCGCATTAACCATATGACTGTAGCTCCACCACTTATTTACGATAACGAAGAAACACTGATTTGTTTCTTGAGATTAGTTCTTCGGCCTAGACTCGAAAGTCTAAGATAAAAAGAGGGTGGTGCGAGCTCCCAGTTTGGCTTGAATTCAATTGAAAATTCAGACACCGCTTTTAGTCGCGTAATGAGCGGGGCACGTGTTATGCTTTTGTCGCGTCGTCTGAGTTAAACTGGGGTCATTAATACCACGCCCGCTTGAAAGCCACCGTCAGATAGTTTGTGCTTGACCTTGATCAAAAATCCCGGTTCCGTGGAATTATCTTTGCCTATCTTTCTCCTTCCAGCGTCGACGACGGCCAAAGCATTATCAAAGCGCGTCCGCTTATGCAAGTTTCCTTGGTTTTCCACTTCTAATTTGAGGACTTTGTTGGTTTTCATCGCTTGTAGCCCTTTGTTGCTGTGGGTGCGTAGACGACTGAAGCAATTCATCAAAGCTACCACTCACACAGGAAATTCAGCCTATATAAACTCGCTTTTCGAACCTACCTTCTCAAACACCCCTCACTCAGCACGTAATTTGAAGAACAAACAGTCTCACTAGACACCATGAATCAACCACCCGTAGAGATCCCTAACGAAACGATGCCCTTCGATGATTCTATGATCGAGGAGACGCAGCAAGCAACGCAGTCAACGCAACACGCATCTCAACCAGATTCTGCGAACACTAATAACCACCTGTGGGGCTACCTTCAGCCATGCAGCAACCTGCTTCGCCGCCTAGATCTTTGGAAAGTTCAGCCCGCAGCTTCAGTGGGAAGGGCCCTGGAAAATGATATCATTCTCCCTGGGGGAAAAGTCAGTGAGTGTCTAGTGTGTACTTGGTGGCGCTCTCCAGCGCTTTCGGTACTGTATATTGACGCGTCGTGGTGTAGGTAATAAGCACTGCAGAATCACCTGGGACGGAAGGGAGGACAAAAACTCCGCAGTGACTGTTCTCGACACCTCTAGCAATGGCACTTGGGTACGCGTCGGTAACGTAGCATAATGACCACCGTTTGATGGTAAAATTTGCAGATCAACGGTGTTAAGATTGGAAGGGACAAAACAGCAGTGCTGAAGGAAGGCAATGAGATTGCTTTCGGCTCTCCTCATCCCTCACCTGGGGATCTTGAAGACTATCGTTAGTCATTTACATTCGTGTTGATATTCGCTCATCAATGCATTTTTTAGGATTCATTTATCGGCACACCGCCGCCGGTTCTCCACGCGGCGGCCTTCATGCTCAGTATGACATTAGCCATGAGATCGGCAAGGGATCATTTGCAACTGTCATGAAGGCCGTGTCGCGTGCGACGGGCCAGTGGTATGCTATCAAGGTTATCCAAGACCATAAGGTCAAGCGTGCCACTGCCAACAACAATGAGATGGCATTTGCGCGAGAGATTAGTATTCTGGAACGGCTCCATCATCGGAATATCTGCCAGATGAAGGAAGCCTTTTTCGAAGATAACAGTATCAGTGCGTATGTCAGTATACCCTACTAATCTAAGCTGATCAATCGCATAGATCTCGTCCTCGAATTTGTAGATGGAGGAGATTTACTTGATTACATATTAAGAGAGGGCGGTCTCAGTATGTTATTCGGTTTGTCGATGCTTGGTAATTCTCAAGTTTATTTTCAGAGGAGCCGCTGGCTGTCCACATAATCGCGCAAGTTTGCGATGCCCTTGCAGTAAGTCAGCTCGCCGTATGAGACCGTAAATCCTCTGACCTGTCGCCTGTTCAAAGTACATTCATAGCAAAGGGATCGCGCACCGTGACCTGAAGCCCGAGGTAATGAATTTCCCTTGAAGGAGTTGATTCCATCATGAATGTTGGCCATTTAGAATGTGCTGCTGACTACGGAAAATCCCCCCACTGTCAAAGTCGCCGACTTTGGTCTCGCCAAGGTTGTCGATAGCGTTACGTTCCTCAGAGTCAGCGATCCCACTTTTGACTTTCTAACATATCACTGATGAATCTATGCTTCACAGACTATGTGCGGTACACCTGCATATCTCGCCCCCGAAGTTGTGACCCAGCAAAACCAGGAAGGCTACGATCACCTTGTTGACAGTTGGAGCGTTGGGGTGATCGTATTCTGCATGTGAGCATGAGACCTGCGTACGTCCTGCCCTTGTTTGCTGAACTGGAGATGTTTGCACAGGTTTACATTGTCAAGCCCCTTCATCGAAGACGAGAACCAGCGCGATATCAAGGTCAGGATCGCAGAACGCACAATTCAATGGAGTATTTTAGATAAAGTAGAGGTTTCTCCGCGTGGTACGCTATTCCCGCCAGTTTTCGCAACATACTGATTTACGGGCGTACGGTCGAATAGCGAGGAACTTCATTGAGAGGTTGCTTGAGCATGACCCTAGGGATCGTATGTCTCTCAGCACAGCCTGCACCCACCCATGGCTTGCCGACGTTCCGACACTGACCCATCTTCAACCTCGCGCTATCACTGACTCTTCCGTCACATCTATCCAAGACGGCGCTTCCTGCGTCTCCTCGCACGACTCTGAAGACACAGAGATGACCGATGGCTCAAGCCAACCCACTGTAACTGAGGGTCTCGACAAACTTCACCTGCGCCAACAATCCGCCCGTGCGCCCCTCCAGCAGCGCGCGCAAGTACTCGCCCAAGCTGCTGAGAACGATCAAGGACTCATGGAGCCGAGCTGGCAGATGGTTCAACATGCACAAGAAATTGCGAATGGCGTGCGAAATGGGAAGCGCAAGCTGGACCCACAAAGCCTCTGCCGGATATGGACGTCGAGAACGGCATCCCAAAAAAGTCAAGGCGGGGTACCGGAGTCGAATGGCCCCACTACACGCACCAGAGCTGCAAAAGGGCGTGGGCGGGGAGGTGCTTCATCACCAGTGGCGGCAATGTTGCAGGGAGCAGCAGCAGGGATGATCGTGGAGGAGGAGCATCTAGAGGACGAGGAGGACGTGGAAGAAGCTGCCAGTACTGCAGCCCACGCTCCACCGAGAAAATCCACTCGCGTAACTCCCAAAAAGGGGGCACGCCGGTGGTGAGAAGATGAATGTGTATAATATCTTATGCTTGGTTATGGTTCCTCGTCCCATTTGTATTGCCAGCGCTTAATCCTTATCCCCACACTCTCGCTATGTAACATCGCTATCTCACTTTCGTTAATTTACTGCTATATTCTATCGATATCCATTCATTTGCTATGGGAATGCTATTGAACGTTGTCTGTTTTCTGTGTTGATCGTCGAGTCTTCAGGCGTTCTAGTCTCAACACAGCAAGTGTAATACCGCTATGAAGTGTCCAATGTACAGCACGCCGTAACAGTCTAATAGACGATCACCACAGGTCTCAGGGGCCATGAAACCAAAAATAAACGACATGGCCGCAGTTTATTGTCCCCTATGACAAGAATCTGGGACGTGCAAAACCGACAAATAGTGCGCTGGCCACTTCAATACAATGATCTGAAGCGAGTGCTGAAGCAAATGACACATGCCCGTAAACAGCGTGCTGTGGATGATAGAGGATGGATGACTCAGATGTCGTGAGCAATTTCATTGATATTGTTGAGGATGAGGGCGAAGCAAAGATAGGTTCCAAACACGACGTCGATTAACGTTCTGAAGGCGTTGCGAGAATAGTCTGCAAGTCTGCCAAAGACCTCACTGCAGTATACATGAAAAAGTAGCGGACATAGGTGTCGCATGAAGGGTGCCTGCTTCCACAGGCCACCTCAAAATACTGCGCATCGTCGGGTCAAAGTTATCGTGTCTCCGTCCCAAAGTGGCCCAAAGTATCGCCCAGTGCAGTTCTACAAATAGCGATCATGATAATGATGGTATTCGCCAACCAGTCAATAGGACCTAGGAAGTTGAGTTGTCACCTCGATTGCGACGGCCTCGAGAAGCGCCTGCGATATTTTGGACCCAGAGGACGCTGATAGCAATTGAGCAAGCCATTTCCACACATCTCCGATACCGCCTCGAGTCTCTTGATCACTTTTTGATCAGAGATTGCTTGAAGGACTCTAATAATAAGGAA
>NW_024540064.1:0-18785 GCF_016647785.1 Suillus fuscotomentosus
CTGCGAGCAACAGATACTAGTAGTCAAGCAGGGGTTGCAGAACGGATTTTGAATTCGAAGCAACTTCTGAGAATTTCAAACTTGAACGTTGAACCTTGTTTGGACGCCCGTCACCAAATTGATGACACGCGACCGCGTACATATCTCACGTGATGAGTACTTCTGTTCACAGGATTCATTCATGTTTGAACTTTGCAAACTTGCACCAGATACTAGGCGACGTAGGCGTGTCATGTGAAAATTTTGTCTGTTGAGTCGAGATCCGCGGGAAAGGTGAGCGCTCAATAGATCAAATACTGAACTGATGCAATGGATTTGCGGTTGGAGGCCTTGCAGTGTCAATCTATCGATATTACTACACCTTGCACTTATGACTTGTATCATACACCGTGACTGTGCACCCCGTCACCATTTCTTTTCTGCTGCCTCTACACTCCCAGTCGCTTCAGCCACGCAAGAAGGCCCACACCACCTGCATAAACCTTTCCGTCTCTTCCAGATGCGGGACATGCGCTGAGTCCGCAAATTGCACCCATCGGACTTTCGGGATATGCTGAAAGAAGGGCTCCACAACTATGTCGTGGGTTATATCGTACCTCCCGTTGATGAGCAATGTCGTCGCCTGAATATTGTGCAGCCGGTCAATCACGTTCCACGTCTTTAGATAGCCAGTGATATTAAATTCGTTTGGTCCATTCCTGTCCCTCAAGGATTGAAGATGCGTGACACAAATGGACTAAACACCTACATGGTTGAGTATACAGTCGGATCCTTTTCCATCCATGCAAGCCCATCCACCAGGGACTGAGGCACTGGGTCGAGCCTACACGAATGCCGCTTGTAAAATTCATTCATTGCAGCAATATACTCTGGATCCGTTGTTGTATCCGCTGCCTCGTGCTTATTCAACGCATCCTGGACTTCCTGCGGTAACCCCTTCCTCAAATCGTTTGCAGCCTTGACAAACAGCGCCATACTCGCTGGCGAGTCAGCAATCACCAGTTTCCCGAGGCCTTTTGGTTGGCGCGTTGCAAACTCTGATGCCAGCATCCCTCCCCAGCTCTGCCCAAGTACGTTATAGTTGTCGTGGATGTTTAAGTGGTTCAGGAGGTTGTGCAACTCGTCGACGAAGAGCTGCACAATCCAGAAGTCCACGTTTCCGTTCTTCTCTGGGAGATGCGTGGAGCGTCCATTGCCGATTTGATCATAAAGTATAACGGGTACGTCGAAGAGACGTGTAAGCTCGGAGAGGATGTCGAGGTATTCGTGGGTTGAACCGGGACCGCCGTGAAGTACTACAAGAGGTGGGTTGTATGGGTGGGGCAGAGTACCATACACCTTGTACCAAGTCTTGCAGGGCTTGACCGCATCAGGAACGTTGAAATCGGCTTCGCCTTCCCTAACTTAAGTGACGACATGGTTTTCTATGGTTTTTGGCTTCTAAGCGATGGTGAGTGGGTTTCGTTAGGTGGATGATGATTCCAGTGGGCATTGACATTTATCTTATGATGGGTCTAGCATGAGAGAAGGTATTTATAACCGCATCATGATGGTGATATTCATCATGATGCGCCCATTCTGCTCGTTGATATAGTCAAGCTTGAGCTTTAGATTCCTCAAACTTCTTATGAGAACATTTGGTGTCGGCCACGCTGCAATGTTTGATCCGAATCAATCGCCATCCGATGTCCACGTCGCAGTTTGTCAGAGTGACATGAAACATTCTAAATGGCTTGGTATATCGTCCTTTTTGGTGGTACGTAGTTGGACCTAGATCAAGACTGTTATCCCATCTGGCATCAATCGTGGGGGGTGGCGCACATGGGTTCTGACTTTTTAAACACCCACAAATGATCTTTTTGCAGAGCTTGAATATATCGCGGCTTGTTCTTGCGATCAAGTATTGCCATCAATATCCTCTCGCGCATATTATACACGTCACTACATCAGACATTACATGCTTTCAAGTCACTAGTAAAGAGCTTTGACACCAACCTAATTTACTAGTACGCAGTGCTTGATGAGCCTACATCTATTGCCAAGGGTGCGATTCGGATCGATCCTACCATTCGCGAGGCATACATGTCTGTCCTAGGCGGACTCGGATGGCAAGCTGATCTGCATACTGCATCTTCCACAAGCAAGATAGGTTTATTTAGGAGAAAGTGTCCGAGAATATACCCGGTAACTGCAGTTCTGTGATTGTAGGTATCCTTATAGGCCAGCTGACTCCAACGCATGTCTTTTATTACCTTGCGAAGCAAGGTCAGGTTCACATGGATCATTTTATGTGATTTCCAAATAATAGTAAATACAGTGACGCCATACAACGTGATACGATGATGCGAACTTATCACCTACCTCCGATTTCCCTTCCAATACTTGTCGTTTTCTGAATAACAAAGTAATAACTTAGACCGTGCAACTCCCTCGCGCCCAGAGCTCCGCCCACAGGGCGAAGCTAGCGCGCTTCCCTTCCAATATTCGTCGTTTTCGGACAACTCCCTTTTTTGTTAATATGTTGGTAATAATGTGATGAATAAATAAAAATTAATCCTATAATTTTACGCCGCGACCCTAAACATCGTATTTACTATCTATCTATCGAAACACCATGCAACCTAGCGTATTTGAACTGCTAAGTACCTCAGACAATCAATGTGCTTTCATTTTCAGTGAGTATAGACTGAGAATTACTGATATCGTTCTGGATCCCAGAGAGCCAAAGATTGGGAGCAACGCTGTGGAAGCAAAGAGAGCATTCTTGCGTTATCCCCCTGCATTTGTTATCATTCACCTCGACTTCTGCGATTTACCGCCATTGCACGGACTTCTGCCTCAGCACATACCAGTGTTACCTTGCGAAATTAAATTTTCCATGGGCACAGGTCCTTCTACAAGAATCACGCGGCGTCAACTCCCTGTAACACCAGCTTACGCATTTACCGACTTTAAAGCACAAGGACAGACGATTGATCACGTTTTAGTGGACATTGGAAGAACGACATGTTTTCGCCTATCTCCCTTCAATGCATACGTCGCACTATCCAGAAGTCACGGCTGAGAATGCATACGTCTTCTCAGAGACTTCGACAATGATCTATTCCTTCAACATCCAAACGAAGACCTTCGGATAGAAGATAACAGGATTGAGCGACTCGCGGAGGAAACGAAAAAGCGTTTCTCGAGGACAGACAGTCTGACAGAAAACAAGGTACCATAGTGCAGTACACTGAAAGAAACAATGTAGTAGTAGCTATATAGTGATGTCAGAAGAAATCCTGGGACGAAGCCAGACTAAACGAGCACGATAGAGCTAGAAAAAGACGGAATGTGAGCAAGGTCCACGTCGGCAACGCCGACCCCTAGTTATCGAATGCCATTAATGCTTTGTGTTTAGGAATTGCAAGGTAATTTCACACTCGAGTCCGACATAACTGCACTGCAGCACATTGCACTAGATGCAATAGAACGGTCGGAGATGCTCCGGCTAACATGTGTTGTCATAACTTCTTTGATTACGATGCGGTCATTATATTCTAGAGCCAAAGCAGGTATGTTTATTCATTCCGTAGACAGGGAAATAATCCCCTTTGCAAGTGCATGGCGTCATCCTGCTAAGCCAACGACAGTACAATCGGCAGGAGAATATCTAATCTGATAGTTCCTTTTCCTTCACACCATATTTTGCAGCGTCGGTGCCATGATGTTGATGGTTGACGAAGTTGAACCTAGAATAATTACTATGAGTCTGGGACTGCACATTATGGTAACATATGTTCGTACATGGGGAATGCGTCTGCAAAAATTCAAGGATTTAGCAGGAAAGACGCTGATTAACATATTCCAGTGATACTCACGGAATTTCAACTGAGACCATGCAGAGTTTCTGTATGCAGTGCCCTGTACCCACTCTGGCTGGCTGGATGTACCATACAAAGGCTTACCCTCAGCTGCCCTTTGGGAAAGCTCGGCCAAATCCAAGTCCTCCTCTCGTTTGTTCTCTGACCAGCCCCAGAATCGGACTGTCAAAAAAACAATGAGACTGCTCACGTCTTGCACAACCAGAGTAACTCACAACTTGAGCGTTGGTATGCCAGCAAGAAACCACCAACGAAGCCAAGGAAACCTCCGAGCCGAAAGCTGGTCCGCAGACGAACTTTTGCAGGGTCAGCCATATCTGAGGACAAGGATAAATTCATATAAGCCTGATACAAAGCGTTGTGACTGAAACAGGGATGCATACCCCAGAAATACAAAGCAGCCGGGAATGCGGCTGTTCCTGCAGCCCAGGTTGCATAGTCTGACGAACGGAAATAACGCACAACACGGAAAGCGTGTGGGTCAGCGTCGATGAGCGGGTATGGTGTCGTGACGACCTTGTTCGGCATGGCGACAAATGTTGACAAAAGAATGAACTGCTGTCGTCGTTGTGTGCAGGAAGACAAGGTCACGGTTCGTCGCGAACAATGACCGGCCCTAAACCGGGATGTGCCAGGCCTGCTCACCAAGTCAGTCCTGTGATTATAACTTGTCCTCAACGTCCTCTGTTCTCTGTTTCTAGTCGCTGATCGTCCGTTCTACAACGAGCGCAAAGCGGCCTGCAATTCCTTAACTCCCTGGCACGTCTATAGAATCATTGAGGGAGGGTGAACGTGGACAGACGGAATGACCGTCGGGCGAAGAGGACTGCCCATTCATCTCCTTACGCTCGACCAACAAAACCAGTCCCAACGAAAAAATCGATGAGCACATGATTCATGTTATTGTCTTCTACCTGAAACTTTGCCTGACATTGTATGTCTAAGCTATGGAGCATTTCCGGTTTAATGAGCTTCTTACGATTCAGTGGCACCGAGGAGGATGATCGAACTGAGGATCTGGTGCGCTCAGGTGCCTCGTCCTCCAATAACGATGAGGACGAGGATTTGCAGGTTCAGGAACAGGAGGGGCCCTCATATTCCGGCTCGTCAAGTTCAACTTGATCGGAACTCTGCGCCTGAATTTGTACTTCCTCTTCCTCCTGGTGATGTACCGCCAGGGCACGAGGTTTGTAGTCCATTAAGTATTGTCTGGTCTGGTAACTTTGATTCACGAAGAGTAGCCTTCCCAGGAACTAGTTTACCCGCCTGCTTGGGATGCCCAACAACCAGGACCTTCCAATGGGGCATCCCAACCCATCACTCCCGCACGACAGCCTTTCTACAGTTTAAATACACCACCTCGCCAAACCAATGTTCCCCTCTATCTGCAGCAAAGTCCGTCACTTGCTAAGAACCTCGAGCCTGTCACTCGATTCCTTGTCGAAAAAGCAGGGCGGCCTCTTAACGAATTCGAGGCAGCTGGCATAGTGGACTACATTCAAAAGAACGTACAAGGTACGAATTTCCTGCTCCCAGCATGCTGTGTAAGCATGTATCTATGCTCAAACAGCAGACAAGCCGGAACCCTTCCGATTCTCGACATCTCCGTCGCGTGGATCCCCTCCTAACCTTGGGCTCGGGACATCAAATAGTGTATCAAGTGATACACACGCTCCGAAAAAGATACTTTCACGCAATCCCAATGGCGTATTACGCTGGCAGGGTGCGGGTAGCGCATGCCCACGAAACCGTTATCGATCGCCTGGGTTTGGATCTCGGCCTCAAGGCCCTCGTATCGAGCTATCTCCCATACGGACACCTTCTGCAACTGATGCAAAACGTCGCCGTGTGGGCAATGAAGCCGAGTCTTCGACTGCACAGAAATCTGCGCCCCCATCGTCGATGTCTAGCATCGGTTTTCCGACCTCAAACACTACTTCTCCAACCCGTTCTACACCTGCAATCAATGAGAAAACTCTAGTTCCACCAGTGTATGCACCGACATTGGCTCCGGCAGCTGTTGTTACGCCAAAGGTGAACGGAGCAGCTACGCCTCGTTTACGCACTGCGGGTCTTTCTGTAAAACCCACGACCCCGGTTGTACCCTCACCTTTACGACAAACGTGGAAGCAGAATGATTCACCGCCACAACCTCCAGCACGACCCACGCGTGCTGCAAACTATATGACGGGGCTCATTAAGGAAGTCACCCCCCTCAAGAAACCTGACGTGGCGAACCCGTACCAGACTGCGAATCCTGTAAAGATGCCCACTAGGAGCCTCCCACGAGACGCTTGCGCCCGCCAGCAGAGAAAAAAGAGAAACAGCAGAAGGAGCCAGAAGTCACCGCGCAGGCGATTATTGAAGCCATAGTGCCGAAGGTCAGTGGGGAAACTGTGATTCAAGTTTAGGGGCTGGACTGATGTTGATAATAGGGAAGTAAGCGCGCAAGGCCTCCGCCAGATATGGAGAGGCCAGAGAAACCGACTCGCGAAGCTCAGGACACATATATCCCGAAGACCAATGGTCATAGCGCAAAGCCAATGGTTACTGCCGGAGAAGTCTCAGACCAGGACGAAAGTCCTACAAAGAAGCAAAAGACCGCGAAACCTACTCCCGTCGTGCTTTCCGTGGAAGAGGCGGAGGGTGTTGAGATGGTTCAGCACAAATCTTCAGTCTTTACGCGGCCTGCCGAGATTGTCGTCGAAGATACCCCTTCGTCACTCACTACGCCGAGCCCTACACCGTTCTCGCATACTCCATCTCTGGCCTTGCCGATGAAGACTGCATTTGGAGCCAAACCAATGTCTGAGGTGCCCGCTACCGAATTCATTCACCGCCAAGAGATAACGAATTGAACCTTGCGGAAGAGGAATATCCATCATGGGTGGCACTGCATGTATAGTGTATTTCATTGCCACTCGTCTTGGAAACAGAAGCCTACTTCTTGACAACAAAAACGGCAAACGTATGGAGACTGCAGGTCGTGTGCCGAAATGCAGGGAACTGAGCAAACGACATCAACGAATAAGTGATCATCACCGGAAGTGCAGGCAACTCACGGCGCTCCTCAGTAAACCTGATGGGAGGTTTTTCAAAGACGGCTGCGTCGAAGCTTCGGAGGCCAAGACCCATTGCGGTGGTGCTTTATGAGGCTTGAGAGGCGCATTTGCAGGCTGCGTGGGGTATTACCTGGCAGAGTATGGTTCGGGTAAGCTGGCAGTGGGTGAGCGTGGGGGAAGGGGTTATACACATAGGTGTCACCCAGCGCACCCATCAACTTGCTGCTACCTCCCATACCCGTACCCACCATTCCTGCGCCTGCCCCCATCCCCACACTCATGTTGTGCGAGGCGACAGGTTGAGTGGTACTGTCTGGTGCTAGAATTGGCGAAGGCGAAGGCGTAGGGCAGCGTGAAACGCCCGGAGACGCAGAGGGTGCCGAAGCACTCGGGGGCTCGGTGAGGGAGGAGCGCTGGAGTGTGCCAACTCAATAGAATAGACAGCCTGTTGCTCTAGTACCGGAACAATGCTTCTATGGACAAATATGTAATCCTATGTAGTATGTCCATGTTATCGATGTTAAAGCGTAAGTTTGGAATGAGCATCAGAAAAATTCGGTCGAGTACTATGACAAAGGGAGAACGGTGATACCTTTGAGATTCTAGTCTGACTCTGAGTCCCAGTTGCTAGAATCCAACTCTGAGCCAGTTCCTCTCAAACCTCCAGCAGACTTGAGTGCCCAGCCAGGCTCTTTGTTTTCCAAGACTTGGAAGGAGGAGTGAGGGAAGAACCAAACGTTAGATACTCGTCCTGGTGTAATGCCATCTTCAGTAATGCCAGGGAGTGGCTTCCACGGTCCTATCCCATGGTAGAGGGCTCCACCCATGAGAATTATGACATCCCGAGGACGGTATCTAGAACGAATGAGTCCAATAAACTATATACAAAGTGAAAGGCTTACAAGAGTTTGAGCTTAAGATCGGTTATGTAACATTCTCCGCCTGTAAATTTACCCATGTTGAAGATGATAGATGGACCCGCATCTAAGCCGTCCTGATGGGGCATCACCTGCAGTTTCCACACCAGGACTCTTCCAAGGAGGGGCCCTGGATCAGTTACCGTCCAACGGCCGGCCAGGAAGGCAGCTTCATATTTGGGGTAGAAAGCCGGAAATGATACCCGGAACATTTCTCCCAACAGAATGGCCAACTCCTGGGTATCATCAAAATATGCTTGGACATGTAGGGCTCCACTAGCGTTAGAGACCATGTCAGCTGAGGGATGAAGTCCGTGCTAGAAAATGTGTAAGTAATGTAGAGGCAGAATAGATTATACATACGACGGAAGGATCACTGCCCTGATCTGGCCATGCATGTACTAGGTGTCTGGTACCGGTGCGCTCAGATGCAAAGGTGCGGTCTTCATAGACGTATTCAGCACCCGCATAGATGAAGCTCCTACATATGCCATCTTCACGTAGGTCTTCCGAGTCCTTGGTGCTGTCAACCTTAACGTATTGCAGGAGGTGGTCTTCCTTGTCATGGCGTCCATCCCGGGGGCTTTTATGGACATCTATGTGGTGGAGGAGGGTTTGTGTGGCCACTGCGGTCTTGGCAAGCACGCTATCCTATCCTCTGCAGTAAGTTGCCTGTCATCTAACAGAATTACTGAAAACTCACCTTGATACCATCAAAGTATACCGTTTCACCCTCTTGAGCTGCCCGATCTAAATCATCAGAGGATCTTCCCATAGACGAAGGAGCTTTGGGCCCAGGAATGTAGTAATTGTAAGCAAAGTGGCTCTGTAAGATTGGTGATTAAAACTATAAGTCATTTCTTGCCGATGTTAACTCACCAATTTTGGAGAAGGCCCAGCACGCCTTCGGGCAAAATAAGCCACCAAGGGCTGATCATGTTCATCGAGGAATATCCCCGAAGCTCCGTCACTTTCCCAGGTAGACATCTCTCGCATAGTACGTTCAGCCATGCCCTTGGCTGTCACGGTATTCTTGGGGCCCCGTATGAAGTCTTCGAGTCAGACACCCTTCATATGGTAGGTGGGAACATTGTCTTTCCAACGTTTTGCATCGTAAGCAGCATCTCGGCGGAACCGCTTGGCCCATTGATTGTTGGAGAGAGTTCGGTCATGGATGACTGGGTCTAGGAGGCGGGAATCTGGGGCAAGGGATGGCAGTAGTTTTATTCAATAATGTCTTGTCTGTGCCGGTAAGCTTGGCAGCTGCTTGCGACACCAAAATTGGGTCTGTTACAACTGCGGTAGACATGGTAGGGTGTAGGGAGGAGAAACGATCAGTAACTTGAATGTCTCCAAGCTGAAATATAAAGCTACGGAGTGAAACGGCAGGTGCTTGATCCACGAGGCAGCAAATAAAAATGCTGGTACCAACTAGTGCTGCCGTGGTCCGGTTCGGTCCGGTAGTAGAAGTACTTGTACTGATAGCTACATATCCAACGAAGCTGCAGCAGAAAGGTGCCTGTTCCTATACGCTCCCGTGTGATGCGTGCAAAAAAGGTGACGCAGTATCGACGTGCTGAATTGCTGTAATCAATGTCCGAGCTCCACCATGCCGTTCCCAAAACCACGAACACCATGCGCAAACGCCCAGCACACGTCAGCAACTGCTGACGTGGCTCAGACGAATACGGACGATGGACGAGAGCAGGAGAAGGGAAGAAGACAAGGAGGAGAACGAGAGAGAGGAGATGGACGATCGGTAGCACTCGAGTGCTTCGATTCTGCACGCCTGGAAGCAAGTAGACAGGTGTTGCGTTGAAGGAGATGGAGGGGCATCACACTGAGGTGTGGAGATTGGCAGTATCACGAGATGGGCAATTGGTAGCAAGCGGTGATGCTGACGAGGAGGTCATCGTCTGGCATGGAGAAACTGGAGAATCACTCACCCAATCCATTAAAGCCCATTCTAACAGGATCGACTCACTGGATTTTTCTCCCAATGGAACAGCGCTGGCCAGCACCATTTTCCTCGATAAACGACGGATGGTTATGGACTCGAACGTGTGTTGAAGAAGATGGAGGGGCATCGTAGTGCCGTGCAGGCATTGGCAGTATCACGAAACGGACAATTGATAGCAAGCAGTGATAGAGGCGGAGAGGTCATCGTCCAAAATTGATCTGCAGGCTTGTCACATCTAAAAAGATATTAGCCTAAGAATAGAAATAGTGGCCCTAACGTACCAGTGACACGAATTCTATCAATATAATCTGGAATGATGCCTCATCACCAAACTCTTTCCAGTCTGCTTGTTTCTGCGACGTAGCGGAGAAGGTGGGGGACATGCTTTGGGTGGCTGAGGAGGGAACGGAGATTGTTACTATAAGGATTCCTAAGTTTTGAAATCGTACCTGAGTGGAATAGAATGAAGCCATGGCGTGAAACAGAATAGGGAAGAGAGAGAGACTAATGCAATGCTCGTAGTGAGAACAGGGCTCCCACGTCTTGCGGTTCGGGGAAGGTTCGAACTTGGCAACACAGAACCGTTCGGGCAATGGTGGACCGCGAACCTCACTCAGGTCCTGTCCGCCCCAATTCTTGGACCACGGACCGAACCAAGGAAGAACCTGACCGTTGGTCAGGTTCGGACCGTGATTCTGGACCGAACCACAGCAGCACTAGTACCAACGACTTGGCTACAGCACTACACCCTTTTACATATCCATATCAGACACACGCTGCTCAGTATACCCTGAATATGTAAAGTGGTGTCTTACCTGGAGGTGTACTGATCAATAGCAAAGAGTCGTGGACCCATGTATACAGCAGGATTGAATGTGAATGGTGGAACACGCCTTGAAGGGCGATGAACTGTGGGCACACCAGATCTCACACAGATCTCGATTCGCACCACAGCTCAAGCGCTCGTCCTCAAGGACTTGAAGCGATGAAAACGGTTGTAGGTTGCAGACCGTTGTAGTAATGCCGAGGTCACAAGTGTGACGGGCATCGTGAAAATGCTGCGGCAACTGCCGCGACCAACTGCTGCGCTGCTCCAAATAGTGAGCGCTTGAGCGCTGAGTGCGCATCAATTACACTTACTACTAGTCACTGGAACCTCCCAAATCCTTGTCCTCCAAACGAATCATGGAGTCGAGCGTGCGCCCACTCCTTACGCTCACAAAGTCACGGTCAGACGGTATTATCACAAGTACTTCTGGCAGTGTTCTGCCGGTCATGGTGAACCACGATCGATCGGACTTTCATCCACCATACGATTCCGATCTCTCACCTTCTGGATTTAGCTTCTTTTCTTGGTTCCAGACTTCGAGTATGTCAGACGGTGCTTGTAGCTCTACCCTCCTCACTTAGTAACTGCCTTTGGTGTAGCCGGGTGGCGAACGGTGTAAATAGGTGGAGCTCGCACGCCTCCATCACCGAATGATGTCTTCTTGCTTGTGAATTTGTCGTTCTGAACATCTGCACACATGTCATTTTCTACCTATCTGCTTTCATTCAATCTGGTATGTGTCTTTCACTTTGGCTATCCTTTCCGCTTTGACCATTCTTCATAGCTTCGCTCCTTTGATTCTGCCCTGGGATACAAGGGCATCGCATATGCTTCGGTAAGTGTCCTCCAGTCCTTGTATTCCTTGCATTCTGACCTTTTTTGGAGTCTTAAGTGCACCAATACCACGGACTTTCACCATCTACGGTCCCAAGGCTCACGTTCTCTTTACGAAGTTCTATCCTGTATTGTAGAAGTGAGGGTCCTGCAAAGGATGAATCGATGACAGATCGGACATCTATAAGAATCCATCACTTGCTTGCAAGGTCACATGCCAACCCGTTAATTCTGCGAATCGTCCCAAATAACGGCATTTTCCGCGTTCTCTGTTCGTAACATTTGCTACGATTGTGAGCAGTCTCTGTCCTTCCAAAATACTGTTTCAACTGCGCTCGTTCCCTTCGTCTTTCCAATTACAAACGAAAGCAAGGTCATCGCCGGCGACGGCGCCTAGTTGCTAACTGATATTTATTATAATGTTCGGATGCTGTGGTGGAAAATCACGTGCGTATTTTGTGCTGTTTGCCACGCTCCATCCCGAAAGACCTTGCTCCGCAAGGTAACTGTAATCTAACCACCAAGTGCTCGCCACCACACCCCTTACCTTATAATGACTTTTGGCGAGATTGCCCACTACGTGACCCAGCCTATGGGCTGGCCTGAACCAGTGCGCGGTGTTACTTCCTTGTTGTCCCCGTTCCACTGTCCCGACAAGCCAAGTAATGAGCGTCTTGATAGTGCGTCAGCCTCGACATTCTCGGAGCCACTCACTTCCAATGAAGTACCTGCACCTGGATCATACACTGCAAAGGATTTTGACATCTTAATTCATTCAACAGCCGTAGGGTTGTGTAGACTTGCTGAGCTTCCTCGCTACGGCGGCGAGAGACCTACTGTTCCTCTTTGGTCTCAGCTTGTCCATGCATTGGCAAACACACTGTCCTCAGATGTTCTGATTATGTGAGTGATATTATCATTGCGCATTAAACCAGGATTCGAATCTCCCGACAGTGAAGATGCACCGTTCATCATGCCACGGGCTCAGAACGCCAGTCAGCCGTCAAATCTCATTGACGGACGTGCGACTCTTCTTGCTGCCCATACCATCTTTCCTGCACCTAGAACTTATTCAGATACCTCCATGACTAGCTTGCGAAACGAGCAAGATGAGGATGAATCGATGCATTCTGCAGACTCAGACTCTTGCAATGGTTCAGTCGATTCACTCGACCTGCCCTTGCAAGCTCACATGCTTCCGGGTCGAGGGAGATGCCTTTTGGCTGTGGTGCCAATCTTACTAGTCGCCGACTCCCGGAATATCGTTCCCCTACTTTGCAGTGCTCTTTACCAGAGACGTGTGTGGGGGATTTGTCAGCCTGTGGTAGGCCTGTGCTGTTCCAGCACGGGTACGATTGTCACGGCAATCTTCGGGTGGCTCGACTCCGATCAATCAGAGGAATGCCCCATGGTAAGTCCCAAATCAATGCATATTTTTCCATATTGACCCTTCCTGAAGCCTACACCGCACCTCGCTTTAGCAGCCGATGTTGGCTTAGATCCCTCCATGGGTGTGTTTGATTTCGCAGACGCCCACTCTTCCATCAGCCTTGCGCAATTTGTTTTGAGATTGCGTACACATTCTCAAGATATCAAGGGCGCCATATCGATAGAAGCAGTCAATTCTCTGAGTCCGTTGCGCTGGAGATCCGATTTACCTGATTTTGAAACTCAATTTGGGGGGCAGTCGGATGAACGAGTGGTATCCTGGATCCACGAGGTACACGTGCAGACCAGTTCCAGGTATGGATTTCTATATTTAATGCCAAGTCCGAATCATAATGGTCTTTCAGTGAGACGTCATCCTCATCTACCCCTCGTACTCCATCCCCGCTCTTGGACACTGCACTTGTATCATACGATACCATGGCTTCTGACCTTTCTATGATCTCCGAGGATGAACCAGTCGATGTTCCAAAGTGATTCGACCTATGTTGCACCTATCAACACACAACTAACTTGATGCTTTAGGCTGTTCTATGGGACCCACTTAAAGAACACGACACGGTAAGTTTGCTTCAGTTACTTGATTCATGATCTTATCGTCTCTGCAGAGGCGGGGGGTCACAACCATCGGGTTCTTTGAAGAGGCACGGTCGATTACCAGCAAAGGCTAAGGGTTCTACCTCATTGTGTTCTGAATCATATTTAAACTCACGGCATGGAGCCTGCTTCTTGTCCGGCTACTGTTCAATGACCATTCCTTGTCTCCAGAATGGCTGCTTTGCCTGACAACGGCCTTGTTGACGGGCTGTCTATGTCCAACTGGCTGTTTGAACGCCGTGCGTTTACAGTTGGTCGTATTCCAATCACCTCCAAGGAGCTGGAGAAGACCGCCGGAATCAATGAAATGATTGAAAAGTATGATAAAATGACGGTGTTTTGCTGGTCAGATGCCATCAAAGCCGAAGTGAGTCCGCATGGTTTCTCTTACTACCAATCCTCATTACATCACACGCAGCTCTCGAGCGCTGCCCTTGATAGCTGTCTGTTGGATATGAGGGCAGAACTATGCGCCACGAATCACCGTCCTAGCTCCCAGTCCAACACGATTGTTGTCCACTTGTCTGAGGATATCCAGTTCATTTCGTCCCGGATTTCAGCATTGTTGCATGCTGTACAAGGCGCCCGCATCTGTGATACTGTCGCAAAATTGTATGGCGCCAACGAAGCTGATCGGCGCCATGAATGGGATTCGTTACTCATGAATTTTTATCAAACTACTGCCGAGCAAGGAGATGTGTTGTGTGTAGTCCCTAAGTCCAGCTATTTACATTCTGATTGTTCATTTAGGTTAGAGCGACCGTTGAATTTGGCTCGTAATTTTGGCGCTGACGACACTTTCTCCTCAACACAAGCCATTGAGGCTGTTGATGAATACACGCGCCTATGTCTTGACCAATACCAGAGTGTGGGTAGCAACGATAACTCTTTCAAGCAGGCCATAGCAGCGCGAGATCAGGCCAACAAATTCGCCGATGATATCAAACGCTGCAAGGTGCTTACTGAAGTGATTGGGTCTCACTCCTCTAAGGATCCGGTCACTGGAAAATGCAACGCCATCCTCGTCATTCCATGTCCTGGTGCTGCTACTACGGTGCTCCAGCGCATATGCGGTACTATCGAGCCAGAAAAGTTCTCAAAATCTTTCATGCTAGTGCAGGGTCCAAAGGCGGATAAGCTCGATGCGAGTACATCCCAGAGCGTTGGTCACAGCCAAAAGATCACGTCCATGGAAACCAAACGCATCGATGACCATGCTCAGTTGCAGAACCCATTTCATTGTTCTCCCGATGACGATAAAGCACCGCAGGAAGAAAAAATAACAGATATGGATATCTATAGTGATGAACCTAGGAAGCAAGACCTATTTCTCCCAGTGCTGTTGGCCGAGTACAAGAAAAGAGACCAGTCAAGCATTTCAACAGCTATGAACCAGACGAAGACCTACCTGGTTTCGGCAGTGACCTTCCTCTCTGAGCTCGGTATCACAGACCACCCTGTGTTCGGGCTCGTTGTCAATGGCGCACTTGGCGCGATTACGATGGCGTGGAAGAAAAACAATGTATGTGCTCATCTGTTACTATCTCCGAATGAGCTCACGAGCGATGCAGCAAATCTACATAATGGAACGCAATGTCCGGCACTACGACATCAGGGACCCTTTTCAGGCACTGCAGTTCGTCTCTGTTCTGCCGCGCCTCGCACGTCACGGCCTGCACCTCCGCTGTTTGTTAGAGAAGCAGCTCGAGATTATACATGTGAACCAAGTTCACTCTGAGTTGCAGTGGTCCAAGTTGTCACAACGGGAAGACGAAAGATCAGCGGCTGCGAGGACAAGATTAGAGCAAGGGGCCGCACAGGAGGTGGTGCAGAAAGGAAGTAGAGATTGAAAATCAAGTTATTATATGAGATGCTGGCAGTGTCTGTCCATGCATCAGTTCCATGAGAATATCTTCAATTCGCCAGAACTACTCATTTGGCGTGACAAAGACAGGCTGAGTGTTTTTCTGTGCTGGAGGGCGCAAGCGCCTCGTGGGAGGCTTCCTAGTGGGCATCTTTACAGGATTCGCAGTCTGGTACGGGTTCGCCACGTCAGGTTTCTTGAGGGGGGTGACTAGGCTCGTGACCAGCCTGGCGTATACTACCACGGTTGCACAAGTGGTGTAGCCATCAATAAATTCTCACCATCTCCAATTAACGCATAGTCAGACTGGTTACGAGTCTAGTTTCACGCGCCGCACGAGCGCTGCCACATTGAAAGCTTCCAAGCTGACCCCATAATATTTTCCCATAGAGCGACCTGGCTACAAAGGAATATTATTAGTATTCGCGCCTCTCTGTTTCTTTAGTATCACGGAGACATGTTGTCCTGAATACTCATAATAGCCGCAGCACATGCTTCAACCCTCCACATCCAACTTTCCACGTCCATCATATCCCTAACCTCCCCCTTCACCCGCAGCTCTTTACGCACTCCAAACCGTCATTATTAGTATGCGTGCAACAACGTCCAAGACTCCAGTGACCCCAGGAGAAGTCAACGCAGCGGTCCTTGTTCCGTTGTGTAACGTCGACGGTGTACCCGGCGTGCTACTCGAACTGCGAGGCGGTAAACTGAGGTCCCATGCTGGCGAAGTCAGGTATATTCAACCCCCCAAATGTCAAGCATCTCGGCGCTCATGATCACTAGTTTCCCTGGTGGAAGGGTCGACCCAGTGAGTCTATTCAGAACCTGTGTACTTCCTCATCATACCCGTAGGCAGATGCATCGTTTCTTGCTGCTGCGCTCAGAGAAACACAAGAAGAAGTAGGTCTAGATCATCGGCAGATCGACATTCTTGGCCAATTTGGCCCGCCTGAGCGAAGTCTCATGGGTCTCAGAGTATGGCTCTATGTCGTACGTTTATTCTACTCACTAGTTTTGTTTTGACTTGAATTCGGTGCGCAGGGCTTCGTATACCCACGTGGCAGTCATGGCACAGATACCAGATCCCTGATGATCCCTTACCCTCCATCTCGCTTTCCTCACTCACCATATCTCAGGCCGAGGTAGCGACCGTTTCCCCTCTCCGCATTTACATCCCCTGCGCGTATCAGGCCTGACATGTCCCGCGCTACCAGCCCATATTGGGCCATTGATGTCTTTGACCTTGTGGAGGGGTTCGAGGGAGTAAACGATCCATCGGGACACTCAGAAGTGAGTGGTGGGAAGGAGGGACGTTTAGAAGTATGGGGTTTGACAGGTTGGTACGTGATATTGCTCATGCGAATTTTAAAGGTATACACTTGAATAAAAGATTATCATGTGGTGATATATGCGGGGGTCCTTGAGATCATCCTTGGAAAACACATTGTCTTGTGTTCATTCAGAAGCACCATTCAATGACCAGTCGCAAGCTGAAATACGGGCACTTTCGTTTTACGTCCGACCTACGGTGGACGACAACTGCCTTACATGTGAGCAATGAAATACCTGTGCCATCCTGTACATGAAGCACCACCACCATCTTGTGTGCCTCCCCACGCCTTCTTGTAGTGGAATGGCACAACAGGACACGCAGTAATGGCATTCTTCGTATCAGCGCCGGCAGAACTCTTAAGGTTGAGGGACAGATCACGAGGTGAATGTGTTCACATGGCTTGGAGCTCCACGGTTGAGTCGAGGATAGTTGCCACGCGTAAAAGTGTTGGCCATCAACAGGAGATCTTAAGTACGTGAGTTGTTACTTGTTGGGTCCCCGGGTGGTGGTAAGGTAGGTGCCAGATGTGTATTGTATGTGGACCAGGTCATCATGAGTAGCATCGATTCAACAAGATGAAACATTTGTAGATATGTACGATATCGGAATGCATGACAGATTGAGACAACAAGCATAATATTCGTGCCCTTAATAGTTAACATCTTCCTGAATGAGCGCAATAGCTTTCGCAGAGCGAGGCTTAATACAGCACTTGAAGGGTTTGGGATGGCTGGGACTACGTATTCAAACTAGCACCGCGAACGCGATAGGATACAACACATACCTGATCGCGCCTGATGAGGGGTTAACCTCAGGGGTGTGCTCAACGCCGTTCTCGACGATCTTGGAAATATCAAACACGGCGAGCGACATCACGGTAGACAGCCAGACGGAAGCATCAGCGAGGTGGAGGCCTGTACATCAAAAGCAAGCAAATATCACAATACTGTTTTATTGAGGGTACTTCTGCATACCAGGGCAGATCCTGCGGAGCAGAAAGTTAGCATTCCACTCCAAATCAAGTCCATGCGTACCGTCTACCAAAGCCGAAGCAGATCGTGCGAGGCTCGCGTTCGGGATCATTTCCGTCATTGTCTAAGAAGCGTTCAGGCTTGAATTGCGAGGGGTTAGCATATCTCTGAGGGTCATTGAGCATGAACCTGGCATGCAATTGTATCTATCATGTTGAATCCAGAAAAATGCGAGCACTAACCAGATGTTAGGTATGATCAAGGATCCTTTCGGGATGTAATACCCGTCATAGATATCGTCCTCCGAGACACAGTGGGGGATCCCTGTCTTTAGGCGATTGATACCGCTCGGCAACGAAAAGAATACAATAAACACATACCTATAGGGACGACAACATTCCAGCGCAGGGCTTCCTTCACAAGGGCCTCGATATAGGGGAGGGAGTTGCGGTCTGCAAAAGAGGGAAGACGATCAGTGCCAACAACAGCATCTATTTCAGCCTGAGCCTTCTTCTGCACATCAGGGAACAATGTCATCGCCAGGAAAATCGAATATATTGTAGAAACTGTCTGTGGAGACAGATGTTAGTCTCAAAATATGATAATCAATCTCTAATATAAAGGGAAGAGCTAACCGTGTCGGCACCACCGGTGTATAGGGATACAGCAGACCATTTCACCATGTTATCCTCTTCCGCAGACAAAGTTCGGCCTTTCAACAGATTCGAGGTGAAAGATACTGGGGCAACTCCGGCAGCCTGTGATGTGTTCAACTCGCGATCGCCGAACTGTATATGTTGGTTACCATCTGATCCTTGACGAATTTGTGTGGTGCTTCAACCAACTCTTCGAGGGTCTGGCGCCATTCACGGGCTAAGCGTTTAAATCCAGCACCAGGAAACCACTCGGGACCTTGGCCACTAGAGATAGTCAAGTTACTGCAAATGTCAGAATGTCGTAATCTTACGCCATGGCATGATGTCAACCATGAAGGCACCAGTATCGGTGGACCGCGATAATTGGTCCATAGCGTGGTCTGCAAGGTCGACGAAGTGATCATTGTTCTCCTTCACCTCATATCCAGAGATTCGCAGAATGATAGCGCC